>NC_143012.1:181839177-181981677 GCF_055824585.1 Amblyomma mixtum | reverse complement strand
GTCGTCGCCACAGTCATAGCCTGCATCGTGAGGCTGTACCGCGGTGGATATTCGTCGGAGGCACCTACTACAAAGGTAACTACTACGCAGTAAGCCGGTCATTCCTTCACACAGTGTTCACTTCTTTCCGAGTTCAATATGTTTCTGTGAAGGCGAGCGAGCTCTACCTCTCGGAATGGAGGCGCGTATAAGTACGTGTCAGTCCCATTTCTATTCGTGCTATAGCAGAAAATTTACTGACGGCACGCTCAGGCTAAAGGATTTGCATTGGAAGTCGCGCTCTTTTAACGTGAAATCGTGGAATAACATGTGTCCAATCAAGAATGTGCCCAGGAACTAGACCGTATGGGGTAATGCAATTTAGGTGTATTATAAAAAGGAAAGAACGGATGCGAGAAATATGGCAATGATACAAGTACGAAAGAAACGTCAAGCGGCAGGCGCTGAAGAATAAGAAGAATGTCATGCACTAAATACTGTGAAAGTGAAACAAATTTACTCCCGAGCAAAGGAAGAATTGGCTGTCACGTGTTGGAATTGCATACTAAAGAAGAGACGTAAGCAGACGTGCAGCAGCAGTAGGCGTAGTTGGAGGGGTAATGGCCTCGAACTATACTTTCTGTTCCAAATATGCAGCCTATTTATAATCCGTTCAAAAATCACGAAACATCTGCTTTAGATAGCTGGTTCTTAGCCATCCGAGGACGGAAAAGAAGTGATGGAGGTTCTTGTCTTGCTATGGACTTGAAGTAAATGCAGCTGATTATTATGACGAGGTATAGCGGGCAGCCAAAACCATGCGTTTCGGCTTGTATTTGTTTTGGGGTTCAAATGCGTATTTGCTTTTCTGCTGCGCTCATAATTCTGGAACATTAGGTGCAGTTTAGTCTCTTTTGTCCGGGCTGGTTTAGAAGCAAGGAGCATGTGAGCAGCAAGGAGCATATGGGCATGTCTTAAAAGGGTTGAGACACCATATTTTCAGGCTGGCGTGTTTTATTGAGCAAGAATTTTTCCTTGCTTTCACCAGCAAAGTGCACACATTAGGTACTTTGCAAAAGGCTGAAAGCACAACATTAACACTGCTTCTCTTCGCTATGTTCTTTAAGTCGTGAGGCAGTTCATGAAGAAACG
Organism: Amblyomma mixtum; assembly: GCF_055824585.1. Taxonomy (NCBI): domain Eukaryota; kingdom Metazoa; phylum Arthropoda; class Arachnida; order Ixodida; family Ixodidae; genus Amblyomma; species Amblyomma mixtum. Next base: position 181,980,546 of record NC_143012.1, on the reverse strand, counting down.
CGATTGTAGCGAAAGGCCGCCTTACCGTTTGCTTTTGCCTTTTTCCTCTTTGCCTTTTGCATTGTGGTTCTGAATCAGGGCCTCAGAAAAGTTGCACAGAAGCTCGGAAGTGTAGTCAGTGCTGGACAACTACTGCTGTTGGTAGTAGTTCAGCGCCAGTCCTCTCTGCATTTTTGTTCGTCTTCGCCTTGTTGCCTGGTGTGTTAGCGACAGCGACGCCTCATAAACTGGAAATGAGGCCTTAGGAGCTCTTGCTGTTAAACACTGCTGCATATGCCCAGGAATAAATGTGTTCTCGCCGATCTGAAGGCTACGCTGATTCGTAACCTGTCGTCTTCCGTACGCGGTCATCTATGGAGCGTAGGCAAAAGCACAGGTAGCCCAGTGTGCACATCAAGGATACCTGTGCAGAACGGGTGCAGAAATGACGATTTTTTTATGGCGTAAGGGAACCTGCGGCCAAACGACGCCATGGCACAAAGTTTTTCTTCTACTCAAGGTGGGGTCAAACCACCATTTTCCAAGCATTTCACCCTGAAGAAGCCGAGAGCACCTGGCAGGAGAAAGCTTGTACCCATGGTACCACCGGTCGGTACCCGGCAGCACTGAGGATTGAATCCCGACCCTCCCGCATGTGAGGCAGACGCTCAAATGACTAGGCCACCGCGGTGTGTTCGAAAAGTGACTCTCCTAAAGCGTGTTGCGCTAGTCCCGAAATGCATATCTACGTTAAACAAACGCTGGCATAGGGCGCGCGCTAAGTGCGTATGGCTCTCTGTGTAACGCCTCTCGTTGCGCTGGTTGCTCTCTTGAATGGACATTTTATCAAGCCTACCATCCCAGGGCAGTGACGGATGGCTTAATAGCTGCACCACTGTGCCAGGCGTTGTATGAGGACTTCCAGGGATTTGTGAATGTTAAGTAGAGAATAGCCAACTCTGTATGTATGGGAATTAACCCATTAAGCTATCGCGTGATACCCTTAAGGTGGAGCGAAGTGTCCCTTCTAATTTCTTAACCCTCCAAGTTCCCCGAGGTACAGATTTGGTTCAGTTCAGTTCAGTTTATTTACCTTAAAGGCCCCCTTGTATCGGGGGTATTACATAAGTTTACATGGTTTATGGTTTGTTTTATGGGGTTTAACGTCCCAAAAGCAACTGAGGCTATGAGGGACGCCGTAGTGAAGGGCTCCGGAAATTTCGGCCACCCGGGGTTCTTTAACGTGCACTGACATCGCACAGCACACGGGCCTCTAGAATTTCGCCTCCATCGAAATTCGGCCGCCGCGGCCGGGTTTCGATGGAGGCGAAATTCTAGAGGTTCGTCTGCTGCAAAATTTCAGAAATAGTGCTCCGCAGGTTACTAACATTACTCTACTGGGGAAAAGAAAAATATGATGACATGCACACGCATGCTCGTCACCTTTACTCATTTTCGTACCGGTTTTGTAGCAACTCTGCAGCATTGTAGTCAAGCCCAGAATAGAGCTTTGCTGAGACATGTATCACCCTTGTCCTTTGTGCCAAGCAGCCGCCGACGGCTGAAGGCCTCGTGTGCCGCACGGACGACTGCAACTTCATCGGCGAGTGGTTCGGCGTGACTCTGAACCGCAGCGTGGACCCCTGCAACAACTTCTACGACTTCGTGTGCGGCTCGTTTCACGGGAAAACGCCCATCTTTAGTAAGGTAAGCACCCCATAAAGACCTTTGCGAAGGCAACATGGGTTTTCAAGTTTTATTTTGTTGTGTGTAAGGGTCCCAGAGACTCGAGCTATGAGAGACGCCGTAGAGGCCGCTCCGAATAATTTAGACCACCTGGGGTTCTTTAAAAGCACTGACATCTCCCAGTGCACGGACCTCTAGCATTTTCCCTCCATCGAAATGCGACCCGTCACGGCCGGGATCGAACCCGGCAGCCGAGCACCATAATCACTGAGCCACTGCGGCGGCTAGCATGGATTTTGATTCACATGTATATTTCAAATTCGTGGAATGTGCCACTTATAAGTGCCATAGTCATATCGACTCTCTCGCGCTTGCATTAAAATGAAAAGGCCTGATTAGGCGTCGTTGTATTTTTCTGAACAAATAAGGCCGCGAGACACAGAACGTGCACACAAAGATCCACGGGCGCATTTATTGTCAATCGGCTTTCCAGAGCGCGACAGCTATAGAGGCGAGAGAGCTCGGAAAGAGAACGCGCAAAACAAGCTAAATCTGAACCGCATCACTGTACGCGAAGGCGCTGCGATGCTGCCCCTGCATTGAAGTCCTGCTTTTGGACTTGGGTTAAACACGGGACCGGCAGAGAGCGGGGTATGCGTCTGAGAGCTCGCTTCCTTAGGCCTACGGTGTGATCTATGGTATGCGAAATAGCGCAAAACGAGACAAGGACAGAGAAAGACGCACACAACACAGGCGCTCGAGGCGACTGGCCCAGATGTCCACCGTTATGAATTATACGCCTAACGTGTGCGATGGCGCCCAGACTCGTGTGCAGGCAGAACGCGAGGTCAGGAAATGGGAATTTGGAAAAGTCAGCGCCACCCGCCGTAAATATTCGTGCAAGCTTATATTCTAGTCTGTAGACCATTTTCGAATCTATTTTTTGGTTTCGATTAGTAAAACGGCGAGCTGAGCGAGTTGGTAGATACTTGAAGAAAACAGCGCAGTAACAGGCAGCAGCAGCGCCTGACCCGTCTTCTCTCTTGTCCATGTTGCTGCGGTGTTTTCTTCAAGCAGTTCGATTAGCTTCCATGTTCCACGGTTTCCCGCTTTTCTTTTTTATTGGAGTTCGCTTTCCTGATCTGGCTAGTGCTTGAAGAAAAGGGGTGATTAGAGAACTCTTGCTTAAAAGCTTGCGACAGACGATAACGAAACATTCTTGATCTGAGCTGTGTGGTGTTTTGACCGTAGGACGTTTTCGAAAAGGCGCTCAAAATATTTTGTAATAAATGTATCAAGTAAGTTACTCGAAAATGTAGCACTCTACACCAAAGCACAGTAACTACGGAGACACTTGAATAGAGGAGCTGAAGTTGAAGTTTATTTCCATTTCAGTAAGAAATGAGGGACCCGCGACAAAAAGTGAACGTTAATTCACTGGACGGCGCTCGGGCCCCATTACATGGCAAAACAGCGAGGTGTCGGCAATAACAGTTATACCAGTACATTTACCAGGCATTGTAGCTCTTACTACACATAGTTCAGTTTTTTTTGTGTGTTAAGGGTAAACGCACAGTGTGAATGATAACCATGGTGAGCGAATTACAGAAATTGTGCATAGCAACAAACCCACAAAAAAACAAAAAGACATAGGAGGAGAAAAAAATTACATTTGCAAGAGAAAAAAATGAATGTATTAAATTCTTATTAACATTTTCAATATTAACTTCATTCTGGCGAAAACAGTTTAACAGAGTGGGCATAGTATGGGCGAGCATTTGCCTGGTCAAACGTCTTTCGTATGAAAGGTACCGTCCAGTTATGAGCAGAACCCGAAGGATATGTTCATGTAAGTGTTGTTAAATTGGCGGTCGAAAACATTGTACTCTCAGAGGTAGTTATGTACTATTTGTAGCGAACTGCTATGTTATACGAGTATAGATAGTGTACTGACAATATTTTAAAATTCTTAAAAGCGGCGCGGTATGAGTGCAGTAGTCATTTCCAGCTGTATGGCGAATAGTCTTTTTTGTAGTGCATATATTCGATTTTAATCTTTTCGTATAGTTGTACCCCATACAAGGAAACAATAATTTAGTTCAGACAAGATTAACGAGTTATAGATATGTAGCTTAATTTTCGACGGTAGGAACCCAAGCAACCACCGATATCCTTCGGACGGCCGACAGAGGTCTGTTTCGGATGTTCTGTACGTCCGCTGAACATCCGCAAACAGCCGGTAGACGTCCGTCGGCCGTCCGAAAGGTGGCCAAAGGTATACGGTTCGCCCGCCGACGGACGTCCAGTTGAGTACGTCCATTGGCGGATATTTCTCGAATATTCGCATATATGGTGCATGCGTGCTTTTTTCACTCCACGCGATGCAATAAAACCAAAAACAATTTGATGCATAGCACGCATATTTTATTGTGGTTGATGATACATCAGCAGAGCAATGAGTTATATTCGGAAAATTTCTTAAATGTGACTCTTCAAATGTGGCAAGCTTGGGACACACATCCGTAATCTTCCCACCCACAGGATTTCTGAAATAAAAAGAACGCGGCAAACATCAGTCATGTGAAACAAATGGCACAATGCAGTAGCCCAAGTAAAAACATTGGAGCCAATTAATAGAAGTGTTTAATGCTGCAAGTATAACAGACAATACACTTTAACAAACACCTCAATAAGTATATGGCAATAACAGCTCTCACTTTTCCACACCATATTTGACAATGTATCTGTTCTTTATTTATTCTCATGGGCCTTAGGGCACTAACCTGCGCAGCACTGTACGCGACTGTGCACAGAAAGCCGCAAAGCTTCCGCTGCGAACCATTGCGAACTACACGTGCTTCCTATGGTCTGCCTTTCGCGCGTTGTCACTCTTTATATAGGTGCAGTGAACCTAGCGATGCCTTAAAAATTAACAAGATGGGCAAATACTCCGTCCCGCAACTTTGAAGAGGAGTGGGAATTGTCCGCGCGAGTTGAGGGCTCCCGCAGCTGTGTGATGTAGGCTCCCGAAAGTGTGAGAACAGCACACACTTGTGGAAGCCATCTCCTCGCGCTTACTGCTCCCACTGTCCTGTGAACGAATGTTATATGAGCATGCTGCATTGTCCTAGAAGCAAGTTCCAAGAAATGTACTGGATACATACCTTCGTAGGCAATCACATGTGCACTAAGCCTTCTTTAAACCAAGGTCGACGCAGTACCGGATTCCGGTGTTCCAGAAGAGCTTTAGGCGCTTCCCGTATCTTTCGAATTGCTTAGTTTACATACTACTTTCGTCCACAGACCGAACAAAGCCAAACATTATAATAACAGAAAGCTCTGCGCGACAACACTACGCGACAAATGAACAGCGCTACGGAGCCGTACTGATGGATTGGATTGGACTGACCGCGAACTGACATCTATGATGATGGTGATAGCAGAATGCACGGGAGTTTTGATACGAATGGTTTCAATGGCAAGTTTAGCTAGCAAAACGGTGGACATGTCACACAACTCCACTAATTTGGAGAAGTTTTATAAATATAAAACTAATCATTGAGTTCTTGCAAAATTCTGCAACACCTGCTTCTCTTAGATAAATTTAGCTCGTTGGCGGCTCTTGCCCTGCAGGAAGGAGTGGAATCGCACCAATTTACAAACATCTTCGCTTCAAACCCTCCAACTGAGGCAAATAAAACAGTATACATACACGAAAGACGCGAATTTTCTGTGAAATAAAAGACGTCCATACTCATGGCCTGGGAAAATACTAGGCCTTACATCTTTCGGACGTACACCTCGTTTCTCATGCGGATATACAAAAGTGGACACTGTCCGTACGTCCGGCGGGTGTACGAATACGGATATCCGAAATCGGATTGTGTTCGTACGTCCGATGGACGTCCGATCTCGGCAAAGGACGTTCGGATCTAGCTCGTACGTCCGACGGATATCTGTGGTTGCTTGGGAAGAAATGGAGTTTTGCTAAAATACGTATTGTTTTTGCCGGGCGTGAAATTATTTCATTTGTGTGCCATTTATTGCCATTTCATTTATGGAAGGCCAAATTAAGAGCATTTTACTACATGGAAGTATGTGCTGATTGCTGTAGTATAGACTAAGAATTGCTTGTTTTTAACTATGCGGAATGTGGGGTGTCCCCAAGACATATTGATGAGATGTAACTCCTAAAGTTTTTAACGTAGTTACTACTTCTAAAGGACAGGACCTTAAGGATGGCTTTACTTAAATGAACTAATTTATTTTTAGAATAGAAGAATACTTTGGTCTTTAAGGTATTGATTTTAATCACATTTTTCGGGGTCCATCGAACTAATTGTTTTCTATGCAGTTTGCTTTCTCTACCGCGGGAAATCCAAGGCGCCCCTCCCGTATACGGCACTTATGTGGAAGCCACTATACGGGCCACGCCTAACCTTTACCAGAGAGCGATTAAGTTTGATTTATGAACTATAGGGGTTTGACGTCTCAAAGCGACTAAGGCTATGGGGGACGCCGTAGTGAAGGTGTTCGAAAATTCGACCACCTGGGGTTCTTTAATGTGCATTGACATCGCACAGTAGACGGAACTAATTCGAAATTCGACCCCTGCGGCCGGGATCGAACCCGCGTCTTTTGTGTGAGCAGCCGAGCGCCATAAAAGGAGCTTTTGCGGCTTGGTTTGTGATTGACTTCTTTGTTCAAGAGAGGGAAGAGTGATTCACAAAGGAAGCTACTGACTTCAGTTGTGCTATGCGCAGTTTCTGCAGATTTGTGCCTGCAAGTTTGCAGAGTGAGGGAAGATACTGATGTTGATTCTAATAGCTTACTTGCTGAGCTGTGTCTGTTGAAAACACAAACATCCCAGCCAGCGAAATCCCATGATCGTTAGCAGTAGTTGGATTGGTTTAAACTGAGCGGCCCAGAAAAATCAGCGCACAGCGACTTCTACCCGATTTTGAATGTGTTTTCTGCTGCACCTGTGACCAGATGCTTGTGTTACAGGTATTTTTAAAAGCTTACAATCATTGAAGCGGAGGTAAGATCATCGATGTACGATGAACGGCTTCGCGGATTGCTTTTGTCTTTTGTCGAGGAATAGATTGCATTATCAACCGAATTTCGCTAAGTAATTGAACATTCTGTTCATAACTGATGTTAAAGGCGCCAAAAGAAAAATTGGACAGAACAAGAAGAGAGACGACTGAACTGGTTTTTCGCGCCCAAGAAATGCGCAGTATTCTGGATTTCTTGTAATACTGCGCGAGCGTCGAATGCGCCCGGTGCAGCGACGCCGAGGAGAGGTAGCGTGGAAATCCGAGGGGGAAAGAGAACGTGTGCTGCTCATGCTGCTGGAACGAGCGCCGGGGGAGGAAACTTCCAAATACACTATTGTCCAACAAATACAGACGTCAGCGCCAATTCGTACCATAGCGGCCGGAGGGAAGACTAGACCGTCGTATCGTCATAACAACGTTATCCTGAAAAAGAACAAAAAAAAAAAAAACTAGCGGGATTCGAACCACCTCCGTCGAAAGAAGAGGAGCTGCATGTCCAAGTCGCTCACACAGTTCAGCCACGGCCGCAGTCGTCTCGAACTACGCGCATGGGCAGGAATAATTGAATTCTAAGCGTCAGTTCACCTCTAGTCAATAAGTGCGCTGAAATAGTTGACACCGAAACTAGCTGGAGTTTCCTACCCCTGACGAGCGTCGTCTCCTTGTCGGTTATGCTTAGGGCCAAGCAAGCCCCGTGAAACGAATTTTATGGCCGAGTTCTCGTGGCGCTTGTATCGCGTTATATCTGCTGCGTGATTTTGGCTCCTTATTGGTTAAAACGCGTAACGTTCCTACGGGAACACGACGCTACACCTCGATAACGTATGCGGGTAGCATCTCGAAAGCGAATAGCGGGGTATAACTCATTTTATGTTAACCGCATACGAAACGTGGGGAGGCGTTGCGCTACTGATGAAAAACAAGTATACCTGTGAACTGTTATCTGATCACTGCTTCTGCAATAGTGATATCGAAATGCCCACTGTGAAGTAGGCCTGCCAAACTTTTTGTTTTCTTTACCGGCCCCTCCCGGGCTACTTAGCAACGTTTTGTTGACCACTTTGAGCGCGAATTATTCTTTTTTAACATTGAAGCCTTTTTTTTCTGTATAGCGAGAGATTTCAACATAGATATAAGCCCAGTCAGCACAACACAGCAAAATCTTTCAATACTTCTAGAGCTGTCTAGTTTTCACAACGCTATCAGTAGTCCAACATGCATCACTGCTACCTGTTTTTCCATGCTAGACCTTGTCGTAAAAAATAATCATAATGCACTTTTTCCGGACCGTATCGCAGTAGATATCAGTGATCACTTACCTGTTTTTTTGTGTCCAGACGAACAAATCCATAAAAAGGCAAATGCACTGGCTCGGCGGCAACTTAATTCTCAAGAAAGGCTTGAGCAAGTTAGGAGCCGCATTGCTTCAGTCAACTGGGATCCCGTATGCAGAGAAAACACAGCTGAAGGCGCTTATCACGAATTCATTGAAAGTTTTCTTTTATTGTACAATGACTGCTTCCCCGTGGTTGACATAACGCCTTGCAAGAATGCTCGTAAACCCTGGATGAACCGTCGCCTTGCATGACTTGTAAAAAAAGAAACACAAGATGTTTGCACAATTCATTAAAACTGTAGACGCGGATGTACTAGCCAGGTACAAATTATTGTGCAATCATTTAAATAAGAAAATTAGGATAGCGAAGCTCGCTTACTATAACAACTTATTTGATAACCAGCTTCCTAGCAACCCCAAAGAAAAATGGAGGCGCTTAAACTTACTCTTAAACAGAAACACACATGGCAGGAAGATAACAAGTTTAACAATCGATGGTACAGAAACCTCTGGTTCACACCTCGCAAACACATTTAATAAATTCTTCTCCAAAGTAGGTTCTGGCCAATTTAATGCTGGAATCTCCAAATTATAAGCGGCAAGTTAAAAGCATCCCTATTCCTTGGACCAACAGACGAAGCTGAAGTTTTGCAATATGCAGAAAAATAAAAGATGCGTGTAGTCTTGATGCACACAATATACACAGCCGACCAGTTAAATATATCTTGACATAATCACGCCTTGCCTAACCTCTATATATTTATATAACACCGCACTTATGGTAGCTCTATTCCCAACCGACAGGCAGCTAGCCAGAATAACCATGATGTATAAAAAAAGGCGTTGCAAGCAAGTTGGGAAACTAGAGACCAGTGTCTACACTTCTGTATTTTTCTAAGGGTTTTTAGAACAGCAAATTCGCCTCCGTGTTCAACATTTTCTGTATAAATATTCTGTAATAACTGACTTCCAATATGGTTTTACCAAAAATAGGTCTACGGAACATGCACTACTGGTTCAAAAAGAATACATATTAAAAAATTTTGAGTCACAGCTTTTAACTCTCGGTCTTTTTGTTGACTTCAGCAAAGCCTCCGATTGCTTAAATCACGATGTTCTTTATGTGAAACTGGACCACCACGGCATACGCGGGCATGCTCTCAGCCTAATTATATGTTATCTGAGTTCACGGTCTCAATATGTGGTGATTAGACATTCCTCTTCACAGATTCTAAGAATATCGAATGGCGTTCCTCAGGGTAGCATTTTGGGGCAACTACTGTTCAATATATATACCGGGTGTTTCAGCAAACACTTTCAAAAATTGTCGAAAATAGGCTTTTTGAGGTAAAAGTATGGCTTTTGCGGCATAGTATTGCCAGTGTTTGCTGACACCAGAAAACCGGTAAATCGTCTGAAGTAGTAAGCTGGTTAACTAATTTTTAATAATTAACTTTTTAACTAGTAGAGTTGTCCGCCTAGTTGTAATTAGAGATTTGTAGCCGGTCATTAGCAATAGCCATATCAGTTTTTAGAATTTCGAAAACGCAATTACCCTCACCGCTGTGGCTCGACAAAGTTTGGCTGCATCGTGCGAAAAATGCATGCGCTATCGAAAGCATGCAGGCAAAGCATCCCCTCCAGCGCACGTAACTAGTCGAAAAAGCCAAATTTTGTCGAGCCACAGCGCCAAGGATAATCGCATTTTCGAAATTCTAAAAACTGATACGGCTATTACCAACGACTGGCTACAAATATCTAATTGCAACTAGGGGCCTAACTGCACTAGTTTAAAAGTTAATTATTAAAAATTAGTTAACCAGTTTACTAATTAATACGATTCACCGGTTTTCTAGTGTCCGCCACCACTGGTAATACTATGCTGCAAAAGCCATATCTTTACCCCAAAAATTATATTTATGAAAATTTTTGAAAGTGTTTTTTGAAAACACCTGGTATAAATAATATCCCTTACATCAGTTTAGTTTAGTATATGGGGTTTAACGTCCTAAAGCAACGCAGGCTAGGAGGGACGCCGTAGTGGAGGGCTCCGGAAATGTTGACCACCTGGGGTTCTTCAACGTGCACTGACATCGCGCAGTACACGGGCCTCTAGAATTCCGCCTCCATCGAAATTCGACCCCCGGGGTCGGGATCGAACCCGCGTCTTTCGGGTCAGCAGCCGAGCACCATAACCACTGATCCACCGCAGCGGCCGTTATGTCCCTAACATCAGCAATCCTGCAAAATATATGATATATGCAGACGACACCAGCCTATTCTTTTCTTTCATAGATGTACACTGCTTAGTAGATACCGCAAGCCATACGCTCTTATCACTTGCATCATGGTCATCAGTTAACTCACTAAAGATAAATAAAGAGAAAACTAAAGCAGTACTCTTCCTTCCTAAACGAAAACAAGTATTTTACCGCCCCTCGCTATACCTCAGTGGCAGTGTCATCGAATACGTGGGCACCTTTAAATCATTGGTTGTAACGTTCAGCAGTACGATGACATGCGGCGCACATGTTAATAACCTTGCATCAACACTTTTTAGAATCTTCGGAATTTCGTTGCGTAACAGGCATACTTTACTTATCAAAACTAGAATTACTTTGTATTATGTGTTTTTCTATTCCCACCTAAGCTATTGTTTTCTTGTCTGGGGCAACACAACGGTATCTAACGTCCTAAAACTGCAAACAGTACAAAAGAAAATGCTTCGTGTAATTGTGAATGGGTCGTCTACTCGACACATTTAGCTACATTATAATATCGTAGTTATCAACAAACTATTTGACTATATATTTGCACGTTTTCATAAAACAGTGATAAAAAAGCGTGATTCATTTATTTCTCAAATTTTACCAATTACATGTCGCCAGTCACCGTACGACATCAGATTGCAGTGTAGGTTTGCACTACCAAAATGAAAAACTAACTATGGATTTTGTATCTTAAGGTATATTGTGCCAAAGTTCCTCAATACCTCATTCAGTGACCAAGTGAATATTATGTCTTTGTCTGCCATCCGTAAAAGCTTTATTCAGCAATCTGCGCTACAGTGATGCCGAGTGTCTGCGTGTACTATGCCACTCTGTGTTGTAGCCTCACTGTCTTCTGCTAACCATTATTGCTGCCAATTACTAGATATCTGTTTCGGTAGACTTTGTTCTTCATAAGCGCACTTGTATTCAGTTTTTAGCAGTGGTTGTTTTTGCTTCGTGTCAACTGCTGACTTGAAAGGATGGTGCGGCCCGTCAAGCGGTGTATCGTTCAATGCTTTTTTCTCACCATCCGCAGTTTGCATGTACAAACTAAAATAAACGATTGATTGATTGAAGCGTTTGTTTTAGGTAGTATGCTTGGGGGAATCCCCCAAGGACATCGACTGAAGCAATACGTTTCTATTAGCCGAAGCTTTTTGCGGACTGAGGGAATACAGTGAAGCACGCTAAGAATGCTCCCAAAGAGTTTTGAAAAGAGGGCAAAAGGCTGTACCAACTCCATTGCGGGTGAGGGCTTTCACGAGGACTGTGGTATCACTACAGTTTTGTCTTCGCTACACGTTAGTCTTCTGAGACCTAAGGCAATGTTCTGCGTGAAAATTCGCACATCTTGTGTGCTTGCATATGTTCAGTATCAATTTCAGGCAGATTACCGCGGCTGTATATTCCTGACAATGATAGGCCTATCCACCGGCAACTTTCAATGCTACCAAATAAGCAAGCAATCACATGGAGTGTGACACAAACAAACAAATAAGCGCTTTGTGCTTTTATGACCAGATTTCGCAGGTCCAAACCATTACACTAAGCTATATACGGGGAGGCCTGGCTGCAACCGTCGTTCCGAGCAGGGGACAGACAGCGTGGCAGAAAGCCGCAGGTTTGTTCCAGGCGTGCCTATCTTTCCACGATCAGCTGAGAGACGAGGTAAGTTGCAGAGCACGTCGCCGAGTAGCATTTGCTTTTATTAGGTGCCAAAACGCAAAATTCGCCGTATTGGATGCATCGGACACATTGCACTTTGGTGACGAATAGTGTCACTTTGTGAATGAACATGCTACATATCTTACACTGACGGTCAGTGTTGCAGAAAAAAATGAAATGGTGGTTGCGTTTATCATCACTTCATCCCAGCGGGAATGCAATATACCTTTCCTCCCCTGAGGATACGCGTTTCGTTGTTACTTTATTTTCCATTATTTATCCTCAGTATTTCAAAAAAGCCAATCAAATTTAGTTCGTATAAATGTCTAGGAAGGTCGGTGTGCCATGCCTTGGTGTGGCATTGGCTCCTGCATCAACTAGTTAGGTAGTAGCAGTAGTAGAGGAGTTTATTTCGGACAAGAATATACAAAGTTTGTCTTGGGGGAGAAGGTTAAAGGCATTTCCGCCTGACAAGGCCATCCCACGCTTGACAGCAGTGGCAACCACTATAGACATATCTGAACACATTTGCAGTACAGTACGTCGTACAATAACTAATATGTATGCACGCACACAAAAGAAAACAAATGAAAAACCCTAAGAACTGTGTGCATGCTTCGCATATGAGAAAAAAAATATTTGCAGATTCCCGTATACTTTTTCCACGTACACAAGTTTGACACTCGAAATATCATCCATGACACAAGAAATTTCACTTATTATTCTATTTGGCATTATCGCGCTCAGTATATTACTTGCAACCTCAAGCAGCGTGGCCGGAGCGCTTCCCGGAAGCATGGTAGAGCCAACATGCGACGCGCTTCAAAACGAAAGGGAAAGAATTTTGCTGTTCCACCACTCAGTCTTCTCCCCTTTGCCGTCTGGTCTTCGCAGTACCGTGATGTCATCGCATCGCCGGCACTTGCGTGACGAATGCAAGGCGCATGTCACAGTTGATTTTATTTCATTCCTTTTGCTTTCATCTCTCATGCCCGATAAAACCGTGGCCCAAATCGCGCTACAATCACAGTATGACTGGAGCACTTTTGGGGATTTGAGCTGGTGTTGGAGGAGCAGTGCACATTGAGATTGCAAATATGGCTCGAGTTCCGGAAAGCCAACGTATTCAGACTTCGTTGAGCAGATGATGCGGGGGATGCGCCTGGCTGCTGGAACAGCAGAATCCTTTCCACTTAGCTTTCAGGTGCGCTGCTTGTCGACCCCATCATGCTTCCGAAAACTCTGCGGCCACACGCTCGCGGGTTGCAAGTCATATTGAGCGCGATAGTATAGCTATGCCTTAGTGTTTTCATCTTAGGCAGTGATGTGTAGTTTGATAATAATGGAAATATATGCAGATATAGATTGAATAAATTGTTATTTGCGTACATAATCTATGATCACCATAGTCGGTGCGAGATCGGGGCGCCTGTATTTTATACTGCCTAAGGAGATATGGAGTGCGTTTAGTTTTGTATTGAACCTCCAAATCTGAACGGTCTTACATGTACTGACGCGCAGTTTCAAGAGATAACTTGTATTTAAATAGCTTACTGATCTCTAGTAGAAGTCTTAAGGTATGGCAAGAAATTTTTTATTTTTGGAATTTTTATAGCACCTATTGAGCGCTTTTCCAGAGAGTGTAGGTAATCAAGGTTTCTTTGGGTTGTGCCTTACGACACCAGGGAGCAGTATGTTACACGTGAATGCCAGGGCACCTTTGGTAGGCGCCCGCCCGTTACAAAGGGAAGGCTACATAATCATCATCATCATCATCATGAGAGAGAGCATAGTAAATTTGTTGCTTTACTGAAATTGGATTATAGCATCTCAACTTGTTTAATATAACAACAACGCGCGAAAGTTCAATTCGGAGAGCACCTATGTGCGAATTCCAGAGAAAGTTTTCGTGAAAGATAACGCCTAGAAAGCTAATCGTCGTGGACTGGTTGATAGTGTTAGTCCGGAACTTCAAGTTGCACTCTTTCTTGTTGCTACCTTTAGGCTTGAAAATCAGGTATTTCGTTTTTTTTTTATCTTTAGGTCTAGTTTATTGAAGGTTAACCAGGAGTCTAAATAGTAAAGCCATTCATTTGCTTCTCTGTAAACGGAGCCTTCATCGCAACCTTAAAGAAAAGTACATTAGTGCCATCTGCAGACAATACCATTTCAGGGCAGCTTGGAATTTTTACAATATCATTAATATACATATTAAGAATACTATGAGGCCTACAATGGGTCCCTGTAGGACTCCATATTTAATAGTGCCTCGATCAGATCTGGTGCCGTTTATATTGGTGTACTGCTCCCTGGAAGTTAAATAGCTTTCTATGAGGACGTGTGTTGTACCTTGGATTCCATAGAACGGTAGCTTTCTTAATAATACATCATGATGGACAGAATCGAAGGCTTTCCTGAAATCGAGAAATAAACCAAAAGTAAGCTTTAGTTTCTCAATATTGTCAAGAATTTTTTCTTTGGTATCCAAACTGCTCTTATATTATCAGGTTATAGGAAATCGACAATTCTTTTGTTTATTATGAGCTCAGCAACTTTTGAAAGAGACTGAAAACACCGAAATTGGTCTGTAGTTGTTCGTCATCAAAAACACCACCTTTGGTAATACCTGAAAAACGCGCAAGCTTCATTTGGTCTAGAAATATCCCTGTTTTAAGTATGCAGTTGCATGTATGTGTAAAGACTGGAGTTATCAGTGCGGCTACATCTTTAGCGGGAGAAGCTTTCACATATTCGCAGCCTGATGCACAGTGTCCTTCAACGTCATGATTATGATGAGCACTTTTTCAGCACTAGCGAGAAATATAGTTTGAGGACATTGAACCTTCATGTTCACGATAATGTACCATGAATATCTTTTGAGGCAGCAACTTCTAGGAAGTCCGTGTTTAAAAGGTTTGCAACGTTTTCGCCGGTTAAGCCCTGTGCAGGGAACAGGATATTTTTTTTTCAGGTTGAGCGGTTGAGATTATTTCTCTTGGTGTTCTCCATATCAAACGCCACAATGCCTGAGAATTTGTTCTCATAGTACTTGCGTTTAGCTTTCTTGATATCTGAATTTAACTTAAGGTAAGTCCACATACCACATTATGCACCCAACATAGCTTGGTCGATATTAATGTATAACGCAGAAGAAATACTAAAGATGTGACAATTTTATTTTGTGTACAGCCGTCTCTACATGCGACTCGTAGGTTACGCGTTCAAATCAGTGTCTGAACCTTTAAAAATGCTCTATGAAGTGAAACTCATTTATTTCATTGCAGAGAAGTGGACAAACTAGGTTAATACAGGCAGCGCGCCTAAATAAAGCCCATGTTGTCAGAAAATTACAGCAAGACAAACTTAACTTCAAAAACGAAGTCGCAGACAACTTTAGGTTACACACTCACGAAAGCATGATACGCATGAAACAACACAAGAAGTGGAGAAAACGTGAAGAAAAAAATGCGAAATATTTTGCAAAAATAACTAAAAGCAAAACCGCCAGAAACACAGACTACTACTTACTACTAGTTGTTTGAAGGCCTTCAATGCAGGCATTTCATTTATGCGCCGTGAAAGCTGTTTCGTTGTTTTCTGTGGAGTTGCGGAGTGCAGCAAAGCGGATATTATTTGGACAGAAAATTAAATTATCATAATCAAAGTAATCATCATCATCATCAGCCAGGCTACGCCTACTGCAGTGCGAAAGCCTCTCCCATGTCTCTCCAACTAACCCTTTCCTGTGCCAGCTGTGGCTGCCGTATCCCCCCATATCCCCCTCATCCTCCCACGAAAATGCCTTGTGCCATGGCGCTCTTGGAAGCTGATGCCCTTGCGGCATAAAAAATGTACTATCATCAACTTCATGAGGTTAATACAAGCGTGTCCTTTGACTTGTTTTTGCTTTTGTGTGTTTTTTATGCCTCGTGCCCCATAGAGCACTGGGTTTGAAGGCTTTATAACCGTGAGCCTTTCCTAATAAATATGCACTCCTAGTCAGCGCATAGTGTGCGCGCGTATTTCTTGCTTAGTCCTCGTTTCTTTACGCTGTTCAAAATGCTATCCAGCAGATAATTTGCTATTGTCTAAAGGGCAGCAGGTAAAAGGCCCAAGTAACCCCCTTGTAATCCAGCCATCTGCTGAACCATCAGAACGTTGTTTCGAAGTCATCAAGATGCTTTCAACACAAGCTTTTGAGGTCGTCCTTGCGGGGCCCTCGTCACTGTTTTGGCTTCTCAAAAGAGCGAATGAGGGTGGAAGCTAATGCCAGGCGGGGAAAGTGGGCCGACAGAAAGGAGGCTGAATTTCGCAAAGTACGGATCGTAGACCTAGCATGCGTTGTTGCTGAGTTCGTTAATTCACTACTTCAACTCTTATCGGCGCGTGGCTTTTGGCTAAGCGATTATGAAAGGATGACCGGCGGCAACGCGAAAACAGAGGAGCGGAAGTGCTTCTGCTGGACGGCGCTAGAATGCGTAGCATACAGTGCCGCTGGGGACGGTGCTTCATTGGGCTGTTGCTTCACCGTCGGAAAGCACTCGATGGGTGAATAAAAGCGCCATCAGATGGCACTCGAAACACTGCGCTTGCTGCGCTGTCAGACGGCACTCGAAGGTTCAACAAAAGCGCCGTCCGATGACACTCTAGACGCTGTCCTTTTAATGCATTCTGTCTGCCTAATTGGTGTTAAAATTCGTGCATGTGTAGTTTTTCTTCCTTTTTTATAGTTTCTAGTTGCTGCTAGAACTGTTACTATTTCTAGTTACTGTTAGACCGCATCACTGTGACATACTGCGGTCTGTACTGTTTCTCCTTCATGAGCCTACCAAGATTGGCAGTATCAGATAAATGTATAAAATAAATAAATAGTGCAAAAGGCGCAGGACTAGGATGCAGTAATTGAGTATTTTTGTTTCCGCAGTTTTCTGAGACCATCGCCCCAGAAAAACGCGTGTCTTTTTCGTATGACACCTTGTCCAGTCTGACACAATCAGCCTGGAAACTGACTGGTCGTGTTTGCAGATGCCTGATCTCAAGAAATGGCTGGAGTCTCTCAATCTTGACTTGGCGGCCATGGCGGACGGCGATGGTTTCGATGCGGCCGACACGCTTGTACGAGCATCCTTAGAATACAACCTGCCACCTATCTACCAGTTTGAAATATCAGCTTTGGATCACATCGATGAAAAGCGGGCTATTACGGTAAGTTGGCTAGCCGCAGCGCTGCAGTATATTCTTGAGGATCACTAGAAAATTTCTGTAGCTTTAGGGACAGCTTGCCTATTCAGGACCACTGTTTAACATCATAGCTGCGAAACTATAACGTATAATACGATAAGAGGATAACGATACGACGACCAGGGGGTTAGGGCTCAACACCGGCTTCTGCCGCAGATGCATGGTGTACGATGCGCATATTTTATTTTCAAGTTATTTCCATTTGTCGTGCAAGAGGAGGAGGGAAGAAAATCTGCTTTTATGGAGCTTGACTAGCCTCCATCGTCTATGTACAGGATCAGGACAGATTTTGTACAGAAAGGCACCCATGATGAAAGAAAAACAATAAGCGCGTCTTGCACTGCAGTGAAATGAAAAGAAAAAGTGCACTGTGATCCACAGACGCAAATAAGGGGAAGGTGAACCACTTTTTTAGAATTCCGCGATATTCGTGAATTAATATAGCCTACATTGGTTAGTCTATAGAGGTTTAAATGATTACGTAATTTACAACTTAAGCACAGGCTTCTCCTCGCGACTTCGGAAACGTGTAGAGAAGCTCGGTGATTACGTCAAAGATTGTGAGATTTCAAACCTCCGCTACCTTCACCCACACCCGGTCGTGCCCGTCGGAGGCCGCCAAATAACGCCCAGCAGGTTTTGCCTTCGGTGGTGATCGTTTACATCGCTCAAAGACAGCGTTGCAAATGTACCGGTGCCATAGATGACATCGTCAAGTGGCTGCGCGCTGCGGAGAAGCCTGAAAGCCGTCGTGAATTTATACCGCGATTACGCCACCATTTTCAAGGCTAAACCAAAAGACTGGCATGGTTTACATGGGCGTCCGGAGGGGGGGGGGGGGGCAAGGGGGGGCGGCTGCACCCCCCTGGAAAATCACTCACTCGAACCATGAGTGATGGGCGCACGCCAGGGGCGGTGGTGCGCTCAGCCAAAAGGGTAAAAGCAGCCCCGCTTCCACACTTTGGGTCACATCTGCGAAATGCCGCGTCCGGGCGCGCGTCTTTACGCCGTTTTCAAACGACGCCATCGTTAGCTGTGTTGAAGGGCGACCTGTTGCAGACATACAGCGGCACCGGCGAGCATGTGTTTCGAGCCGTCTTGATATGGGTGTCTGTTTCTTTGATCTCTAAAGAGATAGCGACACGGAGCCAGACAGTGCACAGGGCATCCTGTTTTCGCCTTCGTCGCTCGCTATAATCAGGATACGTTCGTACGCCGGCCACCCATGAATTCTTCAGGAGGGAAGGACAAATCAGCCGTGTCCACCCCCGCTTTGTCGGGCTGCTCAGGGGAAAGCAGGCGATCAGTTGGCGCCGCCGCCGCTCGCTGTCTCCTCCGATCGCAGTTCGGTAGAAGCGCCGCTTTCAGAATCTTCGGCAAAGGGGATTAGCTGCTTTTGTTCACGGCGACGCAGTCTCCAGAGGCGCCCCCACACCAGCGTTCCTTGCGCCTTCTCCGAAAACCAGCGCCTTTGGTCAACGCAGCCCGATGACGCCTGCCTGACTCGCCTGTCACCTCTGGCTGGGCCTCAAATCACAACAGCGCCCATGTACTGTGCGATGTCAGTGCGTGGTAAAGAGACCCAGGTGGTCGACATTATCCGGAACTCAGTACTACTCCGTCCCTCATAGCCTTAGTCGTTTTGGGGCTCTGAACCCCATAAAAACACACAAAACAAATTTTCCGACCGGAGTGGCGAGTGTCCCTTCCCCTCGGAAGTCGCGCGGCGTTCTTTTCACCCCCAAAGTGCGCATTCGGGGATATTGCGGACGAGAAAACGACGAGCGGCGAGCCGACTGAGCAGTGTGTGTGCGGTTGCTCGACTGTGCGGATACGCGAGCAAGATGGAGCGAGGTGTATGAAGCTGCGAGCGTGCATTTATCTTGCAAATAAGTTTTCGTTGTATATTTAGTCATCTTTTGTTTTCAACGTACGCGTTCAACCGTTTTTCCAATCAATATGAATGTGCACCGAGAGCTTGTAATGAAGCAGAGAAATGAATTTATCACCCGTGTAATTACGCAATTCGCCCAGAAAAATCCGAGGCGCCTACAGTTGCTGTTCAAGGAAGACTGACTGAGTGACTGTAGTTGCGTGTTTGTGAACATATTGTGCTGTGTGCTGGTCATCAATCCGGGTGAGTCGAGAACCCGTATGCAGCAAGACTGAACACGCTTCTCCACGAAGTGATAGTGTCTTTTTGCATTTATTATTAATTTTAATTGTTACTTCGTTGATAAAATCTAACGTATCTCTCCTAGCCGCGCTTTAATTTGCTGTTTGTAATTTTTCTTTCATGCGTGTATTTTACTTACTTTTTATTTATATATGAATAAATAAATTTACGCCGAAATAGCGCATTTTTGCTACGAATATACCCCCCCCCCCCCCCTCCGGCGCCAACAACCAATGGGGCCCCCCCCTGCAAAAAATTCTGCGGACGCCCTTGATGGTTTACATTAACGTTTCACAAATTCGACCCGTTCAAGCTCCTCGAATTCTAAAACCTCTTCAGTTGCCCTTTAATAGCACATATAAGTAGTTCATTGTCAATAGAACATGAAAGATTGTATCATTCGCACATTCATCATGCTTAGGCATTTGTATTTTTGTAAATGTGGAGTAAAAGGATATGTAGCATGTGTAGCGAACCATAATGGCCGCACCTGATTCCACTCAGGAAGTAGAGAACGAGAAAGACGAAGCGCCGCCGCGCTGCTCGAGACGGCGGTGCCTGGCGCAAGACAGGCTGACTGGGTGGCAACGCTGCAGGCCTAGACCGCGCAGCCACTACGGCGTAGGTGAAAGATGGCGAAACAGGATTAGAATGGCTATACCGTGCCGGTGCTCTGACGTACGTCAAATGAGAAACAGAAGGAAATTCAGAGGAGGGTGGGGGGCTTCTGCGACTTGGTCGCGGATGACCTGCTGCAGCGCCAATACTAGAGCGTAGGCAGCGTCGGGGGTCAGGTGTACGGGAGACACTTGACGCGCGCAACTTCTTTCCGAACGAACTTCTTGGTCTGTGGCAGCAGTGGAGACTGTTCGGAGTGGAGTCAATCGTCAAAGCTGTAAGAGGCTTCGGGTGCGAGAGCGGTGAACAAATGAGAATACGGCACTTGCGTAATTCGTCGTAGCTCTGGCATTCGATGATGACGTCGACGACGGTTGCAGGATTTGTGACCAGAAGCATCTGGAACGCGTTGTCGTGAATGCCCTTCAGAACGTGGTCGATCCTGGTGCGCTCAGTCATGGAAGCGTCCACGCTCTTGCAGAGGCCTACAACTCGGTCAACTGGCGACATTCCACCGCAACATTAGAACTCTTGGCGTACACCGAATAGTCGACCTATATGCTACTCCTGTGGTTTTCCCGGACATGTGGCCCGCCTCTGTCGTCGTCGCATGGTCGCCACTCCCGAGGCTGCATCTTCTGCCTGCTCACCTCAGCTGCTTCGTCCTGCTCCCAGCGACGAGCGTCTGTATACAGCTCATCGTTCTCCCTCTCCACGTAGCCGTTCGCTGTCGCCAATGGGCCGTCGGCCTACATCCGCTGACGAGGGAAACTGTTTCGCAGTTCCCGAGGCAAGAACTGCGTTCTCTGCGAAAACCTCAAGCCCTTATCTCTCCCCCCCCCCCCCCCCCCCCCCGAACATCATAGCGGTCTCTATATATGGCCTGTCTGTTTACGCGCTGATCGACACGGGCGTTTCCGTGTCAGTGATTTACCAGAGACTGCCGCCGTTTACGTAAAGTGACGACGTAATTTCAGGGTTTGTCACTCCGCACCGCTACTGAAGAGAGGATCGCACATTTGGCAGCATGTACTGCGCGGGTGGTCGTTGCAGATATTTTGTGCAGCGTAGAGTTCTTGGTCTTGTCGTCTTGTCCTCATGAGAGGGATTTCCTGTCGAGAAATAACGCGGTGATTGATTCCGCCCGCGCTGAGGTGGAATTTTCTGCACTGTGTGACGAACTGGCCGACGACACCTATTCAGTGTGTCCTTAGTAGCTGATCGTCGCTGAAGTCTTCGATGTTGTACCGGAGGCTTCCGCTTTTGTGTCTCTCTCCTGTCCTGCTGCGTCCGCCAAAAGCGTTTTATTTACGCTATCTCCTTCCTTTGTCCAACGCCAGCCGCAGCCGCAGCCAGCCGCAGCCGCCTGCTGTTCTCGCTGTTCACGGATGTCTCACGAAGTTGTTTATCTACAATCCGTCTCCGGGCCCGCCTACCCTGCTACGTGGTTAGTCTCCTAGTTCCATTCAACCTGCCCACCTTCTCTCTGGCCTCTTTGCTCCCGAAACCCCCACAGTTCCTGTATCAACGCTCTGAATTGATTCGGCGCCTGATCTGCTGCCCGATGCCTTGTATCTTCCTTCCATCCCTCGGACGCAGCTCTCGGCCCTTCTACAGACCTTTCGGTCCGTTTTGACACCGCCCACTCTCTTCTATACCGGAAGTCCATCGTCGCTCATTGCGCTGAGACTGGTTCTCGCCCGCCTTTCCTGCAGCGGCCATATCGTGTGTCGGCGGCAGAGCATCGCGTCATCAGCAAACAAGTCGAGGACATACTGCAACAGGGTGTCATCTGTTCGTCTCACAGTCCTTGGTCTTCGCTGGCCGGTGGAACTCGTACAAAAGAAAGATGGTTCTATCCGATTTTGTGGCGATTACCGCCACCTCGACAAAATTACCAACAAAGCGAATTACCCGCTTCCCCACATTGACGACGCTATAGACTGCCTCCAAGGCGCCGAATACTTTCCGTGCCTTGACTTACGTTCCGGCTACTGGCAAGTGCCGATGGCCGCTGGGACAGAAAGAAGACAGCATTTGTCACGCCCGCGGCCTCTACGTATTCAACGTGATGCCGTTCGGTCTATGCAACAGCCTGCAACATGGGAAAGGGTGACGGATGACGTCTTGCAGAAATTCAAGTGGCAGATCTGCCTCTGCTATATGGGCGACAATGTTGTATTTTCTATCGATTTGGCCACACATTTCGAACGCTTACAGCAAGTTTAGACTAGCCTGATTTAAGCCTGCCTACAGCTGAGTCTCAAGAAGTGCCACTTCGGAGGCCGGAAGTTGACCATTTTAGGGCACATCGTCTCAAACGAAGGAGTTCGCCCTTACCCGTCCAAGCTCCGTGCTGTGGCGGAGTTTCCTAAATCGGTCTCGCTCAAGCAACTTCGAAGCTTCTGAAGTCTGCGTTATTATTTTCGGCGCTTCGTACTTAATTTCGCGTCAACAGCTGCGTCCCTGACGAAGCTACCTGGAGAAAGCATTGACATGTCTGGCTGGTCGGCCGAGTGTGACGAAGTGTTCATTACCCTGCACCATGTTTTGACTTCGCCTCCAATTCTTCGTCATTATGGCCCAACAGCACCTAACGAGGTCCGTAAGGATGCGAGTGGCGTTGGCCTCGGAGCAGTCTTGGCTGAGCCAAAAGATGGCTTCAAATAATATGTCGCAGCGTATGAGAGTCGCGCGTTCACCAAAGCTGAAAGCGACAACTCCGTTACCGAAAAGGAGGGATTAGCCACTCTATGGGCACTAACGAAATTCCGGTCCTATCTGTACGGTCACCAGTTTGACGTCGTCACGGTCCATCCCGCGCTCTGCTGGCTGTCTTTTCTTAAAGACACGCCCGACCGCCTCGCTCGATGGGCTCTCCACCTTCAGGAGCTTCACATCCGCATCATCCATCGATCTGGCCGCAATCACATGGACGCCGATGCTTTGCCTCGTTCTTCCCTTGCCAGCGAAACTGCTGGCTCCAAGGCGGCAGATCCCATCCTCTCATCTCTTACCAACGCTGATATGCCTGTGAAGCAGCGGAAAGACCCGTGGCTTGCGTCCCTCATCGACGTCGTATCACATCTCCAAACGTTGCGCCTTCTCGAACTTTGCGCCGTGAAGCACCGCATTTTGCCGTCCGGGACGGACTCCTCTAGCGCTGCAACTACATACCTGATGGTCGGCGGTGGCGTCTCACAATTCCCCGCCATTTAAGATCTGAAATTTGTGCCTCTTTCCGCGCCAATCCTCAGTGCGCCCACACTGGTGCGTCCAAAACCTTCAAAAAATTTCTCAGCCTTACTATTTCCGTGGCATGTACGTTCTCTCCTGTATCGCCTTTCAGCGGCGTAGTAATCCGCGCCCCGTGCGACCGGCCTCTTCACACCGCTTCGATGCCCGGCATGTACTTTCGATCCACTTCGATGCCCGGCATGTACTTTCGATCGTGTTGATGTTGACCTCTACGGGTGGCTTTCCTACTCGGTCTCTGGGAACCGTTCCATTATCATCGGCGTTTACCACCTCACCCCGTATGCCGAGACAGCTTGCCCGCCGTTCAGTTGTCGGAGAATTCTCAGCATCATCATCAGCCTGACTACACCCACTGCAGGGCAAAAGCCTCTCCTATGTCTCTCGAATTAATACTGTCTTTTGCCAGTTGCGGCCACTGTATCCCCGGAAACTTCTTGATCTCATCCGCCCACCTAACTTTCTGCCGTCCTCTGCTACGTTTGCCTTCTCTTGGAATCCACTACGTTACCCTTAAGGACCAGCGGTTATCTTGCCTTCGCATTGCATGTCCTGCCGAAGTCTATTTCTTCTTTTTGATTTCAACTAGGATGTCATTAACCCGCGTTTTTTCGCTCACTCACTCCGCCCTCTTCCGATCTCTTTAACGTTACACCAATCATTTTTCTTTCCATAGCTCGCTGCGTTGTCCTTAACTTAAGCTGAACCCTATTTGCTAGTCTCCACGTTTCTGCTTCATAGGTGAGAACTAGTAAGATACAGCTGTTGTATACTTTTATCCCCGTTTTATTTGTGGATAAACCCTGTTTCACATGAGAAAAAGAAAACTGATTCGCTTCACTTGATAATAACTACTCTATGATATTCACTCTTTCCATGAGAAAAATCTGCTTTTTAGATGGCGTTTTACGCTATATTTCCGCAGAATACGCACTCCGTTACCAGGCACAAACCAAAAATCTGGACTCTGCGTGCTCTAATAGCGACTCTTTGCTCTTGCATAGGACAAATCTGACTGTGAATTGATTTCTTGTTTTTGTGTCCTCTCAAACCTTTTACATTGGTGGTATGTAGTACCCCCTTTGTCAAAAGTAACCGGGCACAGGTGGTTTGTTTCTCAGCCGCATAGCGAAGCACTTATGTCAGCCCTTAAGCTATGAATGTGTATAAAGTAAGGTGAGGCCTTGTCCTTACATTATGGCACCGTTTGGTCCTGAGGGGTGCCATAAAGGCTCCGTTATACGCTTGAGAAGCAAAAACCTGCTGCTCGGTTACTTTTGACAAAGGTGGTACAGTAGTCAACGCTGCCAAAGAAAACTTTTCCAGCAAAAAATGAGACTTATGAGTTGAAGGTGATGCTTGCGACGAATGTTAGGTATTATGTGCTAGATAACGTTTATGGGCTTGCTGCCCTCACAATCTGTCTTTGTTGACAGGTGCTGCAGCCGGCTTCGCTGTTATGTCTTCTGCTTCAACGCTCGCCTGCTCTTAGCCCTACGAATTATTACGGACGCATTAGAGGCTCCTAATGGGTGTCTTATGGCCTGTCCTAGGCAGCGCCTTTAGAGCTCTGAATCTTTAGGTTTGCCAGTGGTCTTGGACGCAGCATATATTCAGTTACATGTGTGTGAGTCATGATGTGTGAGCTCTGCCACATGAATTGCCGCATAGAGAGGCTGTTTTTTATTTTCTGGAAACTTGAGCCGGCCGATAACAGTGAACGACCTTTGCTTCATTACATTTGATTTATGCATGCCCGCTGCTCATTAGGTTCCTACAGAGGAGGCATATTAGGCGCTGTTCTTATTAGCAGCATGGCAGAAAATAAAAAATTTCCGCACTCAAAGGTTAAATCAATGAAGGCAAATAGGTCGAAATGGCGTGCTATCCTATTACACAGAGGCCAGCTTTTTGAACGGACAGAAAATAAACCTAAAAGAATACACATCCAAGAAGTATTACTGTCATAAGGTATACTATTTTTAGCTTTATTTATTTGCCTACATTGCTTCATAATGGATTAATGCAGTATAAAAAAGGAAACACGAACGCTCTTCTCTTAAATGGGACACACAGGTTGTTGTGTATCAGTCGGACGCCAGGCAGGAGTGAACAACGTTTATTGACACAGTGCCTTTCTATAGGCCGATGGACATGTGATCTGCCGACGACTGCTTGCGTGGCTGATAAGCGATACATGAAAATGCAGTGTTTAAAACATGCGCATGATCTATCAGTACACCACACTCCTTTCTCCTAAGATTATTTGCACAATCCAAAACTGACTTGCTAGACACAAATGCCATAACGCACGAAAGGTCGTCGAACACGCGTTCATCTTCGCGGCTCGACCGGTACTTGGGTGGCTTGGCCTGGACTCGCCCCAGGGTTTGCTTCTGGGCTAGCAGACAGCGGCTGTGGCTGCCTAGCTGTAGGGGGAAGCCTGACGTGGTAGTCCTCACTTGTGACCGGGTCAACTTCGAGCCTCGTCCAGGCGCTCCTTAATCAGAAACCGGGAAATTTTTGCTTAAATGGAAACCGAAAACAGAAATGTTGCTTAAACAGAAACCGCGGGAAATTTCGCACTGCGTCGAACCTTCCTGCTGCTTCTTCAATGCTTCTTTAACTTCTCTTACCATCCTCTCCGCCCTACCATTGCTGGCTGGATGATAAGGTGCGTTGAAAATAGCACGCACGCCATTACACTTCAAAAACATTTGCAACTCCGTGCTAGTGAAAGCTGTGCCGTTATCTGAAACGATAACGTCTGGTACACCATATGTCGCAAACATCTTCCTTAAGCTGTTGACGACAGCCGTAGCTTTCATGGATGGCACGATTTCGACTTCAGCCCAGTTGCTGTACGCGTCTACCACGACTAAGAAAACTTCTCCTTTGGGCCAGCGAAATCAATGTGCAGTCGACTCCAAGGCTGATCTGGCTTGATCCAAAAATGCACTGAAGCCTTGGGATCGCTTTGCCGGTTACTCTGGCATGGATGATAGTGCCGAACAAACTCCTCAATTTCGTGGTCCATCTTCGGCCACCACATGGGCCCTCTAGCTGATGCTTTCATGGCACTCATCCCTGGATAATTTTCATGCAGGAGTTGAAGCACATTCTCTCTTGCTGCAGTTGAAATTATGACGCGATTCCTCCACAGTATGCAATCACGATGCAATGACAACTCCGACCGTCTCATCTCACAAGGCGCAAACTTGCTGTCCACTTGTGTTGACGGCCAGCCACTGATTAGCCATTCCTTTACCCGGGATAGAACCGAGTCCTTTTTGATCAGCGCAGCAATGTCCGCCGCTTGCAGCGGTGCGCAGTCGACCGCTTCCAACAAGAGCACGTCCCCAGGCGGTCTTAGCTCGTCCTCGTCTCCCGGAGCTCGCAGACGACTGAGTGCATCGGCGTTTGAGTTGTCTTGGCCTCGTCTGTGCTCAAGGTGGTAGTTATACGGATGCAACAGTAAAATCCAACGAAGTGTTCTGGGCGACACAACTTCGGGCACTCGCTTGTCCGTGTTAAACAGGCCGAGTAACGGCTTGCGGTCTGTTATCACTGTAAATTCTCGCCCAGCTGGGTACTGGTGGAACCTTTTTACGCCAAAGACCACAGCCAAACCCTCTCTATCAATCTGGGCATAGTTGCGTTCACTGACGCCAAGAGTGCGAGAAGCATAAGCTATGGGCTGTTCCTTCCCGTCATCCACACGATGGGCTAGCACTGCCCCAACCCCCACAGACGATGCGTCGCAGCACAAAATTAAAGAACGTTTGCTATCGTAGGGCACAAGTACGGAGTCTGAGCTGAGTAAATTTTTCAGTCTCTCAAAAGCCCGCTGATGCTCACCTGTCCACTTCCATTCGTGGTCACGGTCGAGCAGTGGATAAAGCGGCTCTGCCGCTTCAGTCCTGCCCTTGAGGAAACTGCTGTAAAAATTCAGCTATCCCAAAAAGGCTTGCAGCTCTGTTTTGCTTGCGGACGCAGGCGCTTGCTGGATGGCGTCCGTCTTGATTCGGCTTGGATGTACTCCTGCGTCATCAATCCTGTGTCCCAAGAAATCGATGCTCGTCTGGTTAAATTCGCACTTGTCTTTGTTTACTCGTAACTGTGCTTTCTGCAGACGCGCTAGCACGGTCTCTAATCTCTCGGCGTGCTCTTCGGCGTTATATCCAGAAATTAATATGTCATCCAGATAAGCTTTCACTCCGGGAATACCCGCTAACAGCGCGTCGATGGCTCATTGAAAAACCCAAGGTGCGACCGAAATGCCAAACGGCAGCCGTTTAACCTAGTACAGTCCCTTTATCGTGTTAACTGTGAGCACCTCAGCCTACTCGTCGTCTAGCGTAAGCTGCTGATAAGCTTGGGCTAGATCCAACTTGGTAAAAAACTTGCTTGAGCCTAGAGCTGTCAGCATTTCAGCTTTATTGGGCAAGGGGTATCCACTGCTCTTAATAGCTTTGTTTACGGTGCTGCGATAGTCACCGCAAAGATGTAAAGTTCCGTCTTTTTTTCTTACCACTACCAGTGGTGTTGCCCAGTTGGAGTAGCTGACGGGCTCCCATACCCCTTGTTGCACCAAGCGGTCCACTTAGTTGACGACGTCGTCCCTGAGGGCCAGTGGAACTGGTCGACTCCTGAGGAACACCGGTTGGGCGTCATCTTTCAGTTCGATATGAACTGGCGGTCTGGTGCAGCCAGGAAGGTCCCTGCGAAACACCTCGGGAAATCGCGAAGGCACGTCACAGAACGCCTCCAGGCGTTCCTGGAGCCGCCGATGCACCTCCTCGCTCCTCCTCACCGTCGACCTCTGCTGACCGCTCGTCGAACGTACGGTCGTCGCGCCGCCGCTTACTGTAACCCTTCCGCCGCTCCTCATCTCCTCTTCGTACGCCCTGTCAGGCCACTGGCCGAGCAGAAAACTAAATTATGCAGTTTTCGGAGGTAAACCTGCACCGCTCGCCAACCTCTCAATTCCTACTCTGCCGCCATCGAACATGTTACCTGCTGATATTGAAGGAACTATTGTAGAAGCTTTGATTGATACAGGCGCCGCTATTTCCGTCGTTCTTTCTGCTCTGTGTTCTCATCTTCGAACTGTGCGCGCTCCCACCAGCGGTACTTCTATTCGTGCATGCTAATGAAGTATCGATTCGTCCTTCTGGACAGTGTACACCACGGGTCACTATCGACGGCACCCTGCATCCCATCGAGTTCACTGTGCTTCCTGTGCTCATGCCCTCATCCTCGGCTGGGATTTACTCCACTCTGCGCAAGCTGTAATCACATGTTGTCCTCCTACTCTGAAAGTTACCAAATCCACACTTTCAGCCGCTCCTGTCCTGCCTTTTCATCACTTACTTACCACCGCCGACCATGTACTCTATTCTTGCTGCGAATATGTCTCAGTTGCTTCTGTCCAAGTCCACGCTAGGGACGTTTTCGTCACACCAAGCCTCCGTCGTCTTCAAGGGGTATTTCTATCGTCGCCTCC
Organism: Amblyomma mixtum; assembly: GCF_055824585.1. NCBI lineage: Eukaryota > Metazoa > Arthropoda > Arachnida > Ixodida > Ixodidae > Amblyomma > Amblyomma mixtum. The sequence continues at coordinate 181,951,754 of NC_143012.1, read as the reverse complement.
CTGCTTCGCTTCAGCAGTGGGTCTTCACTTCCCACTGCCTTCAATACAACGTCGGAGCCCATTCTTCTGCGTGAAGGCACGGCAGTCGCTGTTGTGGCTACCGCTCAACTTGTCACTGGTCTTAACTTTTTTTCTTCAAGCTTCGCTATTTCGACCGTTGCTTCTCCTTCTGCACCTATTTCTGCTACAATCAGCACCGATCTCACGCAGGCTCAAAAGGAAAAATTGCTTGCCGTCTTGACCAAGTATGCCGCACCCTTCGATACCCAGTGAGCAGCAATGCAGAAAGTTGGGCGAGTTGGTAATACATGTTGAACTTAGCAAAGCGCAATAAAAAGACTGGGACAAAAAGAAGAAGCACGCAGGACAAACGCTTGACATCAACTAGTTCTTTACTCGGGAAAAAACACATATACAGGGTGTTTCACCAACGACTTTCTACAATTTTTAAAAATAAGCTATTTGAATTAGATGCGCGCTTTTTCTGGCATAGCATTGTCAGCGGTGTAGTACATCATAATGCAGCTAAGACGTCCTAACTAGCAGGCTTGTTAACCAATATTTAATAGTTAACTTTTAAACTATTACCGTTGGGCTCCTTAATTATTGAGAGGCATGTAGCACACCGTAAGTAATGTCCATATCCGTTTTTAGAATTTCAAGAACGCGATTATCCTCGGCGCTGTGGCACAACAAATTTTGGCTATCTCGAGGAATTAGGTTCACTGGAGAGTTTGCTTTGCCTGCAAGCTTCTCAAACCGCATGTATTTTGGCGCGATGTAGGCGAAATTTGTTGGGCCACAGCGCCGAGGATAATCGCGTTCTCGAAATTCTAAAAACGGATATGGACATTACTTACGGTGGGCTACATGCCTCTCAATAATTAAGGAGCCCAACGGTAATAGTTTAAAAGTTAACTATTAAATATTGGTTAACAAGCCTGCTAGTTAGCTCGTCTTAGCTGCATTATGATGCACTACACCACTGACAATGCTATGCCAGAAAAAGCGCGCATCTAATTCAAATAGCTTATTTTTAAAAATTGCAGAAAGTCTTAGGTGAAACACCCTGTATACAGATACATAGAGGGCGGAAACAAATTACTAACCAAACAATGAATCGGCTTTATCACAAGTGTGTTTAGCGTGATACCTTGATACCTGTTCACGCTAAACACACTTGTGATAAAGCCGATTCATTGTTTGGTTAATAATTTGTTTCTGCCCTCTATGTATCTGTATATATGTGTTTTTTCCCGAGTAAAGAACTAGTTGATGTCAAGCGTTTGTCCTGCGTGCTTCTTCTTCTTCTTGTCCCAGTCTTTTTATTGCGCTTTGCTAAGTTCAACCAGTGAGCAGTTTTGGGCCAAACCTCAGCAGCTACGCATCGCATCAACACCGACGGTTCGAGCCGTCGCCCGTATCGTGTGTCTTCTAGTGAGCGCAAAATTATTCTTGAACATGTAGCCGACATGCTCAAACATCACATCATACGTCCTTCAAGTTCTTGGTCTTCACCTGTTATGTTGGTCCAAAAGAAGGAAGGGTCGCGCTTTTGTGTAGACAATTGCGCCCTGCATAATATCACTCACTGCCCCCCCCCCCCCCCCCCCTTTGCCTCGGATTGACTACGCCCTAGACTGCCTACGAGGCGCTCAATTTTTCTCTAGCCTCGACCTAAGGTCAGCATACTGGCAAATACCCATGCATGAGGACGACAACAAAAAAAAAAAAGACAGCTTTCGCCACATCCGATAACTTATACGAGTTCAGCGTTATGCCATTCGGCCGGTGCAGTGCTATCGCCGCATTCGAACCCGTTATTGACACCGTTCTCCACGGCTTGAAACGGAGAACTTTTCTCTGCTATCTGGACGATATAGTCATTTTCTCGTAGACTTTTTCTGAGCACCTTGCTCGCTTCGGTGAAGTTTTAAGTGCACTTTCCGAGGCCGGCCTTCAGTTAAACCCTAAAAAATGTTGATTTGCTTCCACCTCTATCAAAGTCCTCGGCCATGTCGTCAGTGAGAAGGGTGTACAGCCTCAACCTGACAAAGTTGCTGCGGTTCTAAATTTTGCCCATATAACGCGCTTTAAATACCTGCTCAGTTTTCTGGGCCTAGCATCATACTTCCGTCACTTCATCCACAGTTTCGCCTCCATCGCGGCCCCTTTGCATCAAACTTCTTGGCCCCAGCATGCCTTTCGTTTGATCTGAAACCTGCGAAACAGCCTTTGCGACCTTCAAGCAGGCTCTCACATCCGATTCGATACTGAACCACTTCGATGACAACGCCCCAAAAATTTTAACACGGACGCCAGTGGACACGCCATTGGTGCCGTTCTGTTGCAGCGCCAGCGCTCGTCGTACCATGATTGCAGCCGAACAAAACTACACGATCACAGAACAAGAGTGCCTCGCTGTTGTCTTGGCAGTTGAGAAATTTCGCCCCTATTTGTATGGCCTCCAGTTTGCTGTCGCCATGGACCCTCATGCCCGGGGCTGGTTGTCGTCACTGAAGACCTTGTCCGGGCGCCTCGGACGCCGGATTCTCCGCCTGCAGGAATTTGACTTTACCGTCACATACAAATCTGGAAAAAACGCAAGGACGCCGATGCGCTCTCTCGCTGCCCCCTCGCCTCACCGCCGCCTACCTGCGTGACTGCCGCTTCTCCATCTCTCCAATCTGCTCCTTCAACGGCTATCTCGACCTTGACAGCCTCAGCCAATGCTTTGATGCCCGCTTCCAGGCTCGGCGACCTCGCTTTCGCGCAGCGGGTCGGCCCGTACTGTCGGACTCTCATAGTTCTTCTCAATAGCGCTACGCGGCCTCCCAGTGCCCGTCTACATCGCCAACTTCATTGTTTCAAGCTGGCCGACGTCATCCTTCTGTGGCGTATATATAGCGCCCTCGGTCACTCCCGGGTACCTGTGACATCCCGTTCTCTTCGCCATGCAGTTTTGCAGGCATTTCACGACGACCCCATGGCAGGCTACTTAGGCTTCCAGAAAACGTATCAGTGCATCAAGCACCGTTTCTTTTGACCTGGGCTATCAATCTCTGTTGACTAATACATTGCCTTTTGCATCCCTTGCCAATGCCGCAAACGCGCCACGTCTCCTCCTGCGGGCCTCCTACAGCCTCTCCTCTGTCCTTTCTCCCCCTTCGAAGTCGTTGGAATTGACCTCTATGGTCCCTTACTGTTTGCTGCATCAGGGAACCGCTAGATCGTCACCGCCGTCGACTACTTAACCAAATGCCTGAAACGGCCCCCGTTCCTTCTGATTCTGCTTCTGAGGTGGCCCATTTGTTCCCGAATGCCATACCTTGGCGCCGTGGAGCCCCTCCTGCCCTTTTAAGTGACCGCGGCAAGTCATTCTTTTCAACGTCCTTGCCGAAGTTCTTATGCTTCTAGACCTGTCCGCGAAACCACTTCCGCTTATCACCCCTAGACCAACGGGCTCACAGAACGCTTTCATCGCACACTGTCAGATATGCTGTCCAAGTATATTTAGCCCGACCGCGCCAACCGCGACACCGTGCTCTCTTTCATTACCTTTGCTTGCAATCCTGCGGTGCGAACAACAACCAGGTTTTTGCGGTTTTTTTCTTGTGTATGGCCGCCCACCTACCTTCACCCTCGAAGCATCTTTCTTCACTGCCCCCCCACAAACCTCTTCGGCCCTCTCCCACGACGATTACACGCCTGAATACTGACGCCTGCCAAGCCTCCCGGAAAAGCGCCTGACTTCAACCACTGTGCTGTGTCCTTTTCGCCTGGCGATCAAGTGTTGCTATGGGCTCCAGTGCGTACCCCCGGCTTGTGCGAAAAATTCCTCAGTTGCTTTATTGATCCGTACGCCGTTCACGAACAAACGTCCCCTGTGATATCGCGTTACCCCTCTCAATCCTGCAAATGACCGTCGTTGCCTCGGTGCAGATGTCGTCCATATTTCGCGCTTAAAGCCCGTTGCCCCTCTCGCCACACTTCGCTGTAATCCGCGCCCGCGCCGGTGGCTTTCGTCTGTGAGGGAAAAAAGTGTAAACAAAGTGCGCGACCTTCGTTTTCATCTGTACATAATCATCATCATCGAGTGACTTTCATCCCGTGTACTTACATGTATTCATCACCATCGCTCATTTTCGTCTGCGGAGGAGTGGTGGCCGCCATTATTGCGATTTAGAATAAAGCTTGGTGCGTCCTGTTCCACAATATATACATATTTTAAGAGAAGCCAACAGCCACAGAAACCAAGCAACACAGGGGATTTTATTTATATTTATTTATTTTGTGCTGTTGTTCAATAGAGAATATTACTGAATATGTTCTCGCTTAAAGATAATTGATTAGAAAAGCAGAATATATATATATATATGGCTGTTGGCTTCTGTCACATATATATTATATATATATATATAAGGAAAGAGTTGAAGTACACTTCTTAGAGAAACATTTATTTACCGACGGTTTCGGACGGTGGACCGTCCTTCATCAGGGTAAGGTTGTTTGTGAACAAAAACGATCCACTTGTTCACGGCACCGCACACAGATGGAGAGGGAAAGACGCTCTCCTTTGAGATGACGGCATCCGGGCTCTGATCACATCATATGAGAAATACAAAAGCCTGGATTCTCCCAGCAAAAGTACCCTCGCAGAACTGACTAATCTGGTTCTCAAACTCAACTCCTTCGAATTCAACAACTCTTTCTACCTACAAACGAGTGGCACCGCTATGGGCACAAAGATGGCGCCAAACTATGCCAACATATTCATGAACAGCATTGAATCGGACTTTCTTCGGTCATATCCAACAAAACCGGCTTTCTACAGACGCTTCCTGGACGATATATTCATGGTATGGACCGGCACTGAGGACCAACTCATGCAGTTTATCTCATCATTTAACAACATACATCCAAACCTCTCTTTTACGCACACCTATTCGACCAATCAAATTAACTTTTTGGACGTCTTGATTCGAATAGAACAGGGCATCTTAATCACCAGTGTCTACAGGAAGCCCACTGATAGACAACAGTACCTCCATTACAAGAGCTGCCACCCACGCCACTGCAAAACCTCTATTCCATACTCTCAGGCCATCAGATTCAAACGAGTGTGCTCACGCTCAGAAGATTTTAAGGATAATTCTAATCGTATGCGGGAGGTTTTGAATCATCAGCGCTATCCGCTCTCTATTGTCGACGATGCAATTAGAAAAGCGGAAGAGAGAAATCGTAACGAACTGTTTGGGGATCCCGCGTCAGCAGCTCCCAATGAACACCGCTCTAATCTAGTCTTAACCTTTGCTAACAACCTTCCGAATGTAAACAAAATTCTAAGAAAACATTTTAACATCATCGAACAAAGCGACCGACTCTCAAAGATTTTCCCAACGGCTCCACGGGTCACCTACCGACGACCAAAAAATTTGCAAAATTATGTGGTTCACTCTACTATAAGTAAACAAGAGCCTGTAGGTTGCGTGCCTTGCGGGAAGAATCGGTGTCAAGTTTGCAAGCACATGCAGAAAACGACGTTGGCTCAGAGCACAAACTCTAATTTCAAACACTCCATTCGAGAGAACTTGAATTGTGACAGTAGTAACGTACTCTACATGCTCGAGTGCGGCAACTGTCAAATGCAATACATTGGCCAGACCGAGAATCCCTTCCGAATTCGATTCAATAATCACCGCGCGCATGCCAAATCACTTCCTCTCCTCCCCCTGTCGAAACACGTCCGTCAAGAAAATCATGATTTCGACAAAATTAAAGTCACTCTGCTACAGAGCGGTTTCAAAAATACCCGTGAGCGGGAACAACGGGAGTCATACTTTATTTTCAAATTTAATACGGTGCAGGCCGGTATAAATGAGAACCCCGGAGCTCTCTCCGCACTTCAGAAATCAGAGGCCCAGTGAGATTCACCGCCTTCTCGACTGAATCGCCTGAGGTCATACCATTTTGAGTGTTTGCGTCTACATGCCGCCTTTCTCCTACCCCAACCTTTCTTTTCTTTCTTATGCCCAAACATTGCTGCTGAAACGACTTCTGCAGTAAACCATAAGGGGGCCTTCCACCATCCCCCCCCCCCCCCCCCCCCTTTTTTAAATGCCATTTCAAGTAGAACGAAAAGAATGATACTCAATGCATTACATTGGTTTGCGAACGAGGATTAGGAGTGTTGCTATACACTAATATGGTTGTGGATCACTGTGAATCCCGTTCGTCGGTCGTCCAGCTAGATGGCCCAATTATCTACTTGCCTGCCTTACGAGGGCGCAGGGCGCTAACAAGGGGCCGTAAGTGAATTTGGGCTACCTCGTGTTTCTCAAAAAGGTGAGGTAGATGAGGGAGGTACTTAGCAAGCCACCCTTCCCCCCCCCCCCCCTTTTTCACTTTTTTGCAAGTTCTCATGCGTCCTTTTCTTTCCTCTTTTTTTCGTTTTTTTGTCTTCTTTTGTTTTCTTTTTTTCTTCTTTTTATTTTTCCTGCTCTGCGTACGCCCCCTCTTTCTCTCGTTTCGTTGCTCTGCGCCCCACTTCGCTCCTTGGAAAGGGCACCTCGTCGGCGGCGCAGTGTCTTTGCGAGGGGGCGCGCGGCTGACGAGTGGCGGCCGGGGGCTGGCGCTGGGTCTCCGCGGGGCCCAGCCACGGGATCAGGTTTCCGTCCGGCGTCTGGCCGGTTAACTCTTCGTCTATGTGATCGCGCCGCCGCCGTAACTCACACTCAAACAGTCAGTAACAACACTTCTGTCGGGCGGTTGGCACTGTGATGCAACGGGCGCGATAATGTTTTCTTCCCGCGTGTTCGAACGTCCCGCTCCCTCCGAAGGAAGCCTCCGCCCACAATATTTCTTCTCAACGGTTTTCCTCGCAGACAGCTCACCCCTCTCCACTTCCGCTACAACCTTTTGCCTCCTTCCCTTCCCCCCACCCCCCCTTTTTTTCCCATTTCTTGAATTCGTTCTTTTCTTTTTTGTCTGCTCGCTTTGCAGCCCTCATTTTCCCCTTAATCGGCAGGAACACCCTTGTCCGCCGCTGTCTTGTTTTCGTGTTTTGTTTTGTTTCCTCAAAGGAGAGCGTCTTTCCCTCTCCATCTGTGTGCGGTGCCGTGAACAAGTGGATCGTTTTTGTTCACAAACAACCTTACCCTGATGAAGGACGGTCCACCGTCCGAAACCGTCGGTAAATAAATGTTTCTCTAAGAAGTGTACTTCAACTCTTTCCTTATGTTATCAGCAGTCTAGCAAGTTTTTTCATCGTAATATATTTCACCTTCGATGGCTGCTTCAAGAAATGTCACTTCAAGAAACTTCAATTCAAGAAACTCCACTTCAAGAAACGTCGTATGGAAGTTTCCCCATCACTTTCCAACATGTGCTGTGATAGGGGACTCCCAAACAAGGCACGTCTCGACCTACTTTGACCCATCAAGCCAACACTGCCCGGCCTTCGTTATCCAGCCCGGAGCAAGAATCGGGGATGTTCCGAACCTTCTCGACTTTGTGCCCCACAGTGTCACCTGTGTGATAATTCATATTGGGACGAACGACCTCTATTCTGAGGACATTCACACCACCATCCAAAATTATGTGGACGTTATCAACTTTATCCGGACCCAACGCCCCCAAATCGAGGCCATATTCACCACCTTGGTGCTCCCGCGTGCCCCAAACCGCCGGCGACGGTTCGGTAATTGGCGAGCGGTGCAACAATTCAACAGGCGAGCTGGGAGGTTCAATTCACAACTTGCCCAGCTCAGCGAAAAACTCGACAACGTCTTCTACTTGCACCACTCGCTGGAAGCCTTCCACCCGTCTACGGTCCTGGCCGCGGATGGGGTGCATCCGAGTTATGGCGGTGTCGCAGTGCTTGCGTGGAACATTCACAGCCTGGTACTGACAATCCAGCGGAACAGCATAGCACCGTGGCTTGACCACCTTCCCGCCTCAGGATGCACTGCAACAGCACCTCCCACCTACGCGGCAGTGGCCGAGCACCAGAACTCAGCCAACATACTGGCAAGCCACTGCTTCCCTACCCTCGAAGAGGCACGAAGAATAGAGGATGTTCGGAGGCCGGTTACGCGAGTATTCCGGCGAACGCTTCCAGCGGACAATCCAAGTATTCGGCCAGTGAATTCTCATAGAGAAGCGGAGTCAGAAGTTGCAAAAATCTCTGAGTACGTTCTTGGATCCTCCAGTCCAGCTCAGCAGAATCATCGCCCTAATTCGGATCACCATATACATATCACCAGTACCCCAAAATTCAGGACAGAAACCAATATCAGCGAAGCGAGGGAACCACCATTAAATTTCGCCCCAACCACCTCCAAGCCACCTGCCAGTGGGCACCAATTGGAACACACGGCTGCGCGAAAGCCCACCACCCGAAACAGTTGTTGCGGATCACAGGAAGCGCCGCTGGATTTTGCACCTGAGACCTGCAGTCCTACTTTGAGCATATCAGCGTCTCCTAGAGCAACTGAAGCTCAAACGGCCGAAAGACGCCAACGAACAACTGACATCGGGAGCGGCTGTGCGGAGAAACCTTCGACCCCGAAATCGAGGTATGACCTCAGGCGACGCTGCGGCTCCGCCCAGCGAGTGAGACAGGATTGACGGTGTGATCGCGCTCAGCCGCCCACTCCTCCCTCAGCTGCTGCTACACACTCTAAAAATTTTTTAAAATTAAGAAAAATAATAGACAAAAGGATCAGGCACGAGCTCCACATAAAGTCCCTTAAAATATACCTAAAAACAAATACGGTGCCCAAGGGCCTTTCCGTGTCTTTAACGCCGTCGATGAACAATCTCTCGAAAACCAATAGCCTAGCTTGGAGCCAAGTTCTGCTTAACGCATCCCTAAACCTTCTGAAAGTAACTATAGACCATTGCAAAGAGATGTTGGCATCACTGAGCCGTGAGGAGAGGCGAGCTCGTCAAAACGTGGTACTTTCGGATATGGAGAATCAAGAGCTTGAGTTCTTTCAGTCGAGCAAGACTAAGCAAATCTGGAATAACAAATGCAAAAAATTCTCGCGAGATAACATCCAGCTTGAGGAAGGAAGAGAGAGCGCCGTGGCATCGCAACAAGGAGAGGACAAATTACAACCTATATACACCCGCATGCCTGCAAGCGATCATGCAACCCCATTTAATCAAACATTGGAGGGTTCGGATGTACAGGAGAACATTATTAATCTCTCAAACGCACCCCTTAGCAAAGAGGAAAAATCGGTATTGTCACGTGGACTGAAATTCTGTCCAAATACTGGCCGATATGACGAATACAAATTACTAAAGGACCTCGACAATTTTTCTCGAAATCTGAGACTCCAGGAGTACTTTTCTGATAAGCCGAACCAAAATTGTAACTCATTCCCTCCCTCTCAGGAACAGTGGACACCGAGATCCGGTAGGGATAAACATCTGGACATGTATTTAAAAGCGATTCAACGAGACATCATTCAGGCCTTCGAGGCACACAAACCGGGACCACCGAATCTTTCCAGGGAAGAGCGTGACGCCTTGGAATCACTCAGCAAGCGAACAGACATTGTTATTAAACCCGCTGACAAAGGAGGCGGCATAGTAATTTTAGATAAAGAAAAGTATATCCAGGAGGGATACCGCCAACTCAATAACTCCAATTTCTATCGCTTGCTTTCATCAGACCCCACCACTGAGCACAGCAAAATTATAGAAAAAACCTTGAAACAACTCACCGATGAAGGTGAATTACCGCCACGAGTAAGTAAGGCGCTGACGCCATTAAATGCGTCTCCAGGGCGCTTTTACATGCTCCCAAAAATACATAAAGAGAATCATCCGGGTCGACCGATCGTTTCCGGCATTGGCACACTCACGGAACCGATCTCCAGCTACATTGATTCTCTGATCAGACATATCCCTCCTAAACACACATCTTACATTCGTGACACTACTCATTTTCTAAAAGAATTAAGTCAATTTACTGCTCCAGAAGGAGCTTTTCTGGTAACCCTGGACGTGGTATCCCTGTACACAAATATACCGCATGATGACGGCATCCGGGCTCTGATCACATCATATGAGAAATACAAAAGCCTGGATTCTCCCAGCAAAAGTACCCTCGCAGAACTGACTAATCTGGTTCTCAAACTCAACTCCTTCGAATTCAACAACTCTTTCTACCTACAAACGAGTGGCACCGCTATGGGCACAAAGATGGCGCCAAACTATGCCAACATATTCATGAACAGCATTGAATCGGACTTTCTTCGGTCATATCCAACAAAACCGGCTTTCTACAGACGCTTCCTGGACGATATATTCATGGTATGGACCGGCACTGAGGACCAACTCATCCAGTTTATCTCATCATTTAACAACATACATCCAAACCTCTCTTTTACGCACACCTATTCGACCAATCAAATTAACTTTTTGGACGTCTTGATTCGAATAGAACAGGGCATCTTAATCACCAGTGTCTACAGGAAGCCCACTGATAGACAACAGTACCTCCATTACAAGAGCTGCCACCCACGCCACTGCAAAACCTCTATTCCATACTCTCAGGCCATCAGATTCAAACGAGTGTGCTCACGCTCAGAAGATTTTAAGGATAATTCTAATCGTATGCGGGAGGTTTTGAATCATCAGCGCTATCCGCTCTCTATTGTCGACGATGCAATTAGAAAAGCGGAAGAGAGAAATCGTAACGAACTGTTTGGGGATCCCGCGTCAGCAGCTCCCAATGAACACCGCTCTAATCTAGTCTTAACCTTTGCTAACAACCTTCCGAATGTAAACAAAATTCTAAGAAAACATTTTAACATCATCGAACAAAGCGACCGACTCTCAAAGATTTTCCCAACGGCTCCACGGGTCACCTACCGACGACCAAAAAATTTGCAAAATTATGTGGTTCACTCTACTATAAGTAAACAAGAGCCTGTAGGTTGCGTGCCTTGCGGGAAGAATCGGTGTCAAGTTTGCAAGCACATGCAGAAAACGACGTTGGCTCAGAGCACAAACTCTAATTTCAAACACTCCATTCGAGAGAACTTGAATTGTGACAGTAGTAACGTACTCTACATGCTCGAGTGCGGCAACTGTCAAATGCAATACATTGGCCAGACCGAGAATCCCTTCCGAATTCGATTCAATAATCACCGCGCGCATGCCAAATCACTTCCTCTCCTCCCCCTGTCGAAACACGTCCGTCAAGAAAATCATGATTTCGACAAAATTAAAGTCACTCTGCTACAGAGCGGTTTCAAAAATACCCGTGAGCGGGAACAACGGGAGTCATACTTTATTTTCAAATTTAATACGGTGCAGGCCGGTATAAATGAGAACCCCGGAGCTCTCTCCGCACTTCAGAAATCAGAGGCCCAGTGAGATTCACCGCCTTCTCGACTGAATCGCCTGAGGTCATACCATTTTGAGTGTTTGCGTCTACATGCCGCCTTTCTCCTACCCCAACCTTTCTTTTCTTTCTTATGCCCAAACATTGCTGCTGAAACGACTTCTGCAGTAAACCATAAGGGGGCCTTCCACCATCCCCCCCCCCCCCCCCCTTTTTTAAATGCCATTTCAAGTAGAACGAAAAGAATGATACTCAATGCATTACATTGGTTTGCGAACGAGGATTAGGAGTGTTGCTATACACTAATATGGTTGTGGATCACTGTGAATCCCGTTCGTCGGTCGTCCAGCTAGATGGCCCAATTATCTACTTGCCTGCCTTACGAGGGCGCAGGGCGCTAACAAGGGGCCGTAAGTGAATTTGGGCTACCTCGTGTTTCTCAAAAAGGTGAGGTAGATGAGGGAGGTACTTAGCAAGCCACCCTTCCCCCCCCCCCCCCTTTTTCACTTTTTTGCAAGTTCTCATGCGTCCTTTTCTTTCCTCTTTTTTTCGTTTTTTTGTCTTCTTTTGTTTTCTTTTTTTCTTCTTTTTATTTTTCCTGCTCTGCGTACGCCCCCTCTTTCTCTCGTTTCGTTGCTCTGCGCCCCACTTCGCTCCTTGGAAAGGGCACCTCGTCGGCGGCGCAGTGTCTTTGCGAGGGGGCGCGCGGCTGACGAGTGGCGGCCGGGGGCTGGCGCTGGGTCTCCGCGGGGCCCAGCCACGGGATCAGGTTTCCGTCCGGCGTCTGGCCGGTTAACTCTTCGTCTATGTGATCGCGCCGCCGCCGTAACTCACACTCAAACAGTCAGTAACAACACTTCTGTCGGGCGGTTGGCACTGTGATGCAACGGGCGCGATAATGTTTTCTTCCCGCGTGTTCGAACGTCCCGCTCCCTCCGAAGGAAGCCTCCGCCCACAATATTTCTTCTCAACGGTTTTCCTCGCAGACAGCTCACCCCTCTCCACTTCCGCTACAACCTTTTGCCTCCTTCCCTTCCCCCCACCCCCCCTTTTTTTCCCATTTCTTGAATTCGTTCTTTTCTTTTTTGTCTGCTCGCTTTGCAGCCCTCATTTTCCCCTTAATCGGCAGGAACACCCTTGTCCGCCGCTGTCTTGTTTTCGTGTTTTGTTTTGTTTCCTCAAAGGAGAGCGTCTTTCCCTCTCCATCTGTGTGCGGTGCCGTGAACAAGTGGATCGTTTTTGTTCACAAACAACCTTACCCTGATGAAGGACGGTCCACCGTCCGAAACCGTCGGTAAATAAATGTTTCTCTAAGAAGTGTACTTCAACTCTTTCCTTATGTTATCAGCAGTCTAGCAAGTTTTTTCATCGTAATATATATATATATATATATATATATATATATATTATTTGCCACGCTGAGAAGGCTGAACAATTTTTTCTCTTCACTGTATCCCAACTTTTCACCGCGAACGTAACCGTCTCCATTCATTCCGAATATTTCTACAGACCTGGATGCTTAGCGTATACTGTGCGAAAAAATTCTGCATCAGAGGCTCTCAGCATGCTTTACAGTGGCTTAGTGCCCGCGGTACTTACCGCAGAGCAGTATTTAACTACCAAGTCATTTATATGTAAGTGCAGCACACGCATCCTAGAGGCTAATAATCTATTCGACTATCATGTCGCACATGATGACAGGGGTCCGGAGCTGCCCATTAGCAGCTTGCAAAACCCTCTCCTACATGTTGGTTACTATAGCACAGGCGGTCGAAAAGCACCGTTTTTTACAATGAGAAAAAAGAGGGGAAAAGAGAAAAGGCTACAAAAGTGAGCATACAATAGCATTTCAAGATGAAACTTACACCATGACAAGAAACTACAAAAAGCCTACAGCACAGCTAGTCACTGACAACTTTTGGATCAAAGGAGGGCTACCAAAATAGAAAGTGCGAAACCAGTGGCACTCATTGAAAAATTATGCGCTTAAAGAAAAAAACGATAAAAAAAGCACGCGATGATTCCAAGAAAATTATATGGGCGAAAAACCAGTTCCTCTAAACTTTTGTTTTAGGCATCCTCAAGGTTAATATTTTGTTCTTGAGGTCGATTAAATATTCGTGGCAGCCTATTTTCTTTGTTGTGTGGACCATACGTAGTTTGATTGGTTTTTATTTCCCACTGAGTTCGTTTTTTTAATTTGGAAACTAAAAAAGAGAAGACGTGCAAATACACAATTTCTGTTAAGGGCTCGACACAGATGATGAGGAAGCATTTTTGGTATGGCAATTATTCAATATACGGCGGTTTGGTAAGACCGTAGGATGTATTCAAGAAGACGCAGAACTTTTTTTTTTGTGTGTGTGTGTGACACGCATCGTGTGTAAGTTTGCTTGAGTTGTAGGACCCCAGACTAAGCCATAGTATACTATAAGACGAGAATTCTGGCTCCTGCGAGGTAGTTTTAGAACTTGAACGGATATTAATCCAGGCCTTGGGCGGCAAGGATATCAATGGTTCGAAATAAGAAATGGATATCACGAGCCCGGTGTTCAATAGGTCTTAGATATTTTATAGCTTCCACATGGACCGCTGTTTTCAACAGCACACTCCGTTTCAAAGAAAGAAGCGGTTCGTCATAATAAAAAAGATGGGGGACCTTATTCAATGAATCCTTTGAACGTCGTGGTAAGTGTTTGTCATACTTTCAAACAGTAAGCAACATTATACAGTAGAATTTTTTTCTTGTCTGTACTTTTACAGTTCAAGATATACCATGAAGACGGAACTTGGTACTTTTCTTCCGAAGCCTCTGAGCTGAACGATTACGTTGGCTACCTCCGCGCCTATGGGATGGACGATGAAAGTTCTAATAGAGTTGGTGAAAATCTTCGCATCTACGAAGAGGAAGGTATGCGACAAAGCGGCGTAGTAACGTACCAGAGAGGGGGACAGATAATCTTTGTAAGGTTTATAAATGTGGCACGGTCAGGTGGGTGGACTCCTTTGTTCAGGACTCCGGTGGCTTGCGCTGATATCCAGACTCGTCGGATGGTCTGACGTTCACCGTTTGGACCATTGCTAAGCAGGGCTGCCCGCATTGTGCGTATGATGTCTGTGATGTTGTTAGACGGGTTGATTTTCTCACGCAACTCCATGAAATGTGGAATACCTTGGGCTTACCGCCACACCACTGACAGGTGAAGTGATGTCTAGGAGGGGGAGGAGGGTGTACAAGTACAGGCTACGGAAGATATTTTTCTTTATTCGTGTCCAGAATGTGGCTTCCTCTTGTGAGCCGCAGCACTTATGATAAAATCGCTAGTCGCGACGTGGCACACCAGCCACGGTATCAGTGGCGTAGAAGGAGGGCCGTGTATGCATGTAGCCACCGTCCTGTGAACGCTTCAGGTATGCGGGAGTCGAGAACCACGGACGAACAGCGCGTCAAAAATGAGCGAATGATCTCTAGATGAGCAAATGACCTCATTTTCGGTTTTCCTCCCTCATCGTCAACAATAAATATTTGGCCGTCCCTCACCCTTAACCCTCGTATTGCAGAACCCTCTGGCCCTTCATCGCCCTCCCCATCACCTCACTGACACTCCCTCATCCTCACAATCAGCTTAACACTCACCTTGTTCTTCCTTATTGCCGATAAACAGTTCACTGCATCCGCTTTTGGCAGTGCGAAGCCGCGTGGATGCTTTGAGCTTAGCACTCCGAAGTTCTCAGTATCATGTATTACCAGATCACTGGAAACAACCGAGTAAGTCTGGTGCTTCCGCCGGCAGTGGCTAAAATGATCTGTTCCGGAAAATTCGGGGCTGCGAAAAGCACAGAAAAATTTTCAAGACGCCCCCAGTAGCCAACCAGAGGCTCGTCGCAGAATAAATTTAGCCGGAAATTTGCCTGGGATGCCAATAGAAGTCACACTGCTGTAATTATTCGGCCACTGATGCGGTCATAAGTTAGGAGGCGGAGGCGGGAAAAACTACTTTTCGCCACACGCGAAACAGGTTGATTCAGGCCGCTGACCTGTGATAGTAGTCACAACTGATCAGCTGCTGACCGAAGGCGCAGAGCGCGCACAATATTAAATAGTCTTTTTCATATTTTTTTGCGCATCGACTACAAGACGGAAGCTGTAATTGTAGGGCTGAAAACAAGAAAGAAACCCATGAATAAGCGACGCGAGTCTGTCTTTGCTTTACATCATAACATATTGCGCAGAGGGAACTGAGTCACCACGGTAAATGTATACCTAAGGCTTACTAAGTATAGTTAAAAATTGTAACCTTGCCTTCGTTGCACAGAGCTAGCGTACTGCTATAACAAAGTTACTGGCTCGTTCTGTGCAGTGCGAAACGTTTTCAAGCCCAGAGAACATGTAACGCAAGAAGGATTACTGGCGATTCAGCGCTTCGGGCAGTACATGAAAGCACTGGCTTCTCCAGGTAAGTTATGCAGCAGAGCTCAATCCGGGCTTATACTTTGCAGAAACCAGTAGAGTAGCATAGCGGGTGTTTTAGGAACCGTTCTAAATATTCCTGAAAAATAGGCTGTAAAAATAGGAAGCAAATTTGTTGAGGTGAGGAATAAACTGTCAACCGTGGCAGACGTCCGTCATCCTTAAAGCCATGTTAATTGACTCGTGTTTACTTCCCTTAAACTGCCTTATTCAGGAGTATTACATAAGCGATGAGGCTACAGATACGATAAGACATGGTTTATTCTAAAATAATTTTTGTTACTTCTTACGAAGAGTTTTGAATGGCGGATGCTGGTTGCGACTTTGTGAAGAGCGTTCCAGTCAGATGCTGAACGGGAGTAAAAGTGGGTGTAGAATGTACGCGTGTGGGGGCGCTGGCGGGTTCACGAAGCGGCTGACCGGTGCACTGCATTTTGTGGGTGCTGGGTGGAAATGTAACGTGAACAAAACACGTAAAAAGAGAGAACCTAACAATGTGGCGCGTTGGAAAATAAGTCACAATTTGATTTGCGCTTTCAAAGATGATGAAGTGACTTCGCTTGAAAAACTGTGAAAGCCACTTACGTTCACCTTAATAGTGTTACGCAACAAGGTTAAACAGTAACATTAATTAGAGTCACGAATTACCGAGGCTAACTATAGTTGCGCTTCGCTGTACTATAAACTACAGCCTGTACCAGTGCAAGGATTCCGCTAATCCTCAGTAAATTAACATTCCTTGCTGGCGTAGCCGATTCGCGGCCCAAGAAACTGGTACAGTTTCAACACCTGACGAACCAGATTTTATTTTAAAAGAAGTTGAGATGGGTCTGACGTCACGACCCTTTCCGCCGATGAGGATTTTGAAGGCACTGCGCCGTGCGTGCTTGCCGCGGAACGAGACGCCTAACGTTATCGCGCAACAGAGCAGCGCGATATTGAAATCTTCGAGGTTAGCCTTCAGGCTGTCTTGTCGAGGATTCGAGGTGGTCCATATTCGAGTGGGAGAAATGCTAGCATTTCTCACCTGATTGAACGACTCTGGGAATTGGTGCGCTACAGGACAGATCATTTGACAGTGTTGTGCGTGGGTGCTTAAATGAGTGCAGAGATATTAAAGGCGATAGAGTTAAGGGTTCCGTGTCGCAGAAAAGCCGGTCTGGTCGTCGGCGGCGTTGGCCGTGAGAGAAAAATCCCTGAAGCATTAATAAATAAAAGCGAGCAGGAAATTGGACGAGTTCGGTAATCGAACGAGGGCCTCCGGAGTGCGAGACGAGCATGCTAATCACTCCGCCACGCCAGCCAGATAGTTCGGAATGATCAAAGACATGCACCGGGGCGTATATTAGTAATTATGAGCATGGAAATTATAGAAGTCGCAATTAATTGAGTACCGATGTACGTTTCCGCTACTTTTCCTCTTCGCTTGGCGCGCACGTAGCGCCATAAGGCGGCGCCTAATAAAAGCACTCCCTCCTCCTCCTCGCAAGGTCCGCCACTGCTCCAACAGATAGCGCGCGACGGCAGCGCCTCCGCGCTTCCCGCTCGTCTTGTTCGGCCGCAGTGGGGCCTTTGGTTTAGGTGAGAAGTGAGAAAGAAAAGGAATGAGAAGAGGAAAAAGTAGAAGAATGCGCTATCGCGTCCACTCTTAAGGCTAAGATAAGCGTCCTCCTAATTTTATTGTTACAGCATATATGTTTAAAACAAAAGTAAATGATATTGCATGGCACGCTGGCTTGTTAATTGTCGCGATTCTTGAATGGGAAGGTTTTATTGCATGATTTGTAGAGAGGAACGTATTTTCCCACCTTCCGGCCGTGAGGCAAAAAACCTGCAGACAATGTCCGCGAAAATACGAGGCATTACAAATGTTGCTGATGATATTCTTGAAAAGTTCCGGATTACTTTCGACAACGCTGGCTGATAAGAAGAGCGTAACATTTTAAATCTGCAAAACAATACCATCAGAAAATTGTGGCTGGTATGCTATTAGATATGTTTGTGTGAAGAGTCAGAAATGGTGCCCCGGTTTCCTTAAAAAAAAAACCGATGAAAATGAGGAATTGAACTTGGTAGCAGCATAAGCATATGAGATTAAGTCATCAGATTCGTGAGTACAATAATTCGGAGCTGTTGCGGATCTATTATTTTTCAGGGCTGTGATGTTGCATGTTAGGCAAATCGTGGTGGAAGAAAGAGCGCTTTGTATCACAGATGGCTGCGAGATAAGTTTTTTCATCAGCACAGCATCTACTTCATGCTGTTGTGTCGACACTTGGATATGCGGAAAATACTTTTTCAATTTAATATGTGTTGTATAGACATGGTGAATCATATTTTGTGACAGTTTCTATCAAAGGTGGTTTGTGGGATGAAGTGGTTTTTTAGTTAGGGTTTCTCATCTTTCAAGATGAACCAAACAAATACCTTCAACAGATAATTTATCTGTTATGAAATGATGTTTCAAACATTGAACTGAAAGATTTTAGTTCGTGGTTTGTGGCTTCATAGTGCCCCTTATAAGAAAGAATGATAGTTTTTATGTAAGTCACGCGTAATGTTGGAGTAAAGGAAAATGTGCCATGTATCCTTGTGGCCAACAGAATCTTACAGGCAAGCAATAGACGTCAGGCTTTCAAGATTGTTTTGTTGGTTGGTTGGTTTATGGGGTTTAACGTCCCAAAGCGACTAAGGCTATGAGAGACGCCGTAGTGGAGGGCTCCGGAAATTTCGACCACCTGGGGTTCTTTAACGTGCACTGACATCGCACAGTACACGGGCCTCGAATTTCTCCTCCAAAGAAATTCAACCGCCGCGGCCGGGATCGAACCCGCGTCTTTCGGGACAGCAGCCGAGCACCATAGCCACTGAGCCACCGCGGCGGCTCAAGATTGTTTTGTAAGCTTGCACTGAGACCCTCCTCACCGATTCGCCACTGTCTGCCTGGCGACGCGACGTGGGTTGCTCGGGAAGAGGAACCTGGGTCGCGCAAGCCCCGCCGGTGGTAGCACCTCTCGTCGCAAGACAGTGGCGTATCGCTTTACCTCTGCGCTACTGAGCCACGAGCGGTATGAAGACTTCGAGCAATCTATGATTCTAAATTAGAGAACGAAAATTTCCTTATATATGGGCATTGACCCTGTAATGCTGTCGTGTCAAGGCGGAGCTTAAAGGGAAGCAGAAATGGTTAGCTCGGGGCTTTCTATCGCGATACCTATGCTTGTCCTGATAGCGACAAAACAACAGCCCCTTTCTTTTTAGCAGCGTGACACTCTTCAGCCGCGCCCTGCGCGGTCGCAGACCGACAGTAGCTTTAGAAAACCGAAGGTCTTAAGTGCGCGTTGACCCCTGCGAGCTTTTTAAAAACCAGCCACCGCCAACTTAATATACTGCTACCACAGCGTGCAGTAGTTCCTGAAGATGGCAATGACATAGCGGGACCATCTGCCATAGGCCGATAGCAAACAATACGCGGCAAAGGAAAAACGAGGGTACCATCGGGATCTATCAAACTATAAACTCCAAAGAGCGCATGTAACAAGAAGGCAGCTTTCTACAGTTCTTTTAAGTCAGCAAGAAACGCGTTTGCCTCATGAAAACGATTACGCTGAAAAGATAAAGGCGCAAAGCTTTCATTAGTAATGGCTGTTTGCTCATTCTTCAAAGCTACCGGCACGGGGCTTTATCGCTTTGTCTTCGATGCAAGACGCGACCAGGTTATCTGGATTGATCGCACCCAGGCGGAGCGGATTCTACTTTGTTCCAGACTGTTGTGCTTACTTTGCCCGCCGTTTCTCGAAAGTTCATTTTAAGCTTCAAATTGAGCACGGCCGAGACCGGCGGGCATTCTGTTCGACGGCCACCGAGCACGCTTGTTGCTACGCTGCGGATGAGTCGCTCAGTTCTTTCTGGGCGCAGGCTGCCGAGTAAAGTTTTTTAGGAGCCCTTTCCGCTCATCTGACTGCCATCAACACTACGTGACATATGGTGGATGTGCTGACCTGCAGCACTTTTATGCCCTCTCCCCTTCCCCCTCTCCCCTGGTTCCACGATGGACCTTGGTGCACAGTCACCTTGCGTTCTGATATGGGCAACCAAACGAAGATCTCGAAGACTGGCTGGATGTGCTTGACCGTGTGGCCGCGATGAATGCCTGGGACGACAACGCCAAGCTTCGAAATGTTTACTTTGCATCTGACGGGCCAGCCAGAACATGCTTTGAAAACCACGAGTTTCTTGGAGACCCTGAAGGAACAGCTACTGGTAACGTTCGGCAGCGTCGTCCGGAAAGAAAGAAGGGAGGTCTCTGCTGTATTTGCGAATTCAAAACCCAAATGAAACTGTGACTGCGTATGTCGAAGGAATGAAAACCTTTTTCGACGCGTAAATCCCAGCATGAGCGAAGAGAAGAAGGTGAGATTTTCTGGTTTCTCGTTTATGGGGTTTAATGTCCCAAAGCGACTCAGGCTATGAGAGACGCCGTAGTG
Organism: Amblyomma mixtum; assembly: GCF_055824585.1. Taxonomy (NCBI): domain Eukaryota; kingdom Metazoa; phylum Arthropoda; class Arachnida; order Ixodida; family Ixodidae; genus Amblyomma; species Amblyomma mixtum. The sequence goes on along the minus strand of NC_143012.1, from coordinate 181,931,434 downwards.
GAGGACTCCGGAAATTTCGACCACCTGGGGTTCTTTAGCCTGCACTGACATCGCACAGTACACGGGCCTCTAGAATTTCTCCTCGAAAGATATTCAACCGCCGCGGCCGAGATCGAACCAGCGTCTGCCCCGCCGCGTTGGCTCAGCGGTTACGGCGCTCGGCTGCTGACCCGAAAGGTACGGGTTCGATCCCGGCCGCGGCGGCTGAATTTCGATGAAGGCGAAATTCTAGAGGCCCATGGGCTGTGCGATGTCAGCGCACGTTAAAGAATCCCAGGTGGTCGAAATTTCCAGAGCCCTTCACTACGGCGTCCCTCATAGCCTGAGTTGCTTCGGGACGTTAAACCCCAATAAACCAAACCGAACCCGCGTGTTTCTGGTCAGCAGCCGAGCACCATAACCACTGAGCCACCGCGGCGGCTTGGATTTTCTGAAGCACCAGATTTTCTAAGCCCGTTTTTGGCGATTTGGTCCGCAGAACACCGAATACCTTTGTGGAATTCACCGCGGATGTGGCCATCATAAAGAGGACCCTAGAAGCAGGAAGTCGCCAGTATGACAGGCAGCAGCCGCCTCGATACCGTGCCAATTACCAGGGCAAATTTGCGGGAAGTCATCCGCGAGGTTGTCCACGAGGAGTTTCGCCGACTTCTACCCTCATCACCGCACGTCGCATCTCTAACTGACGTCGTTCGTGAGGAAGCCTGCGAGGCTTTCAGCGTTCCTCATGCAAGAGCCTCAACCATACAGCCCCACGCTAGGACTTACGCCTCCGCGGTACGTTGCCAAAGACGTCCAGCCAGCCTGGGCCACGAGCCGTACGTTCCGCCCAGATCCCACAGTGGCCCTCCCGCTCATGTTTCAGCAAGTGAAGGCAAGGAAAGCAGACCTCTTGAGGACCCCTAACAAGGGTCGTCCACTCTTATTCTATTGCAGTGAGCCCAGCCACATCCACCGATACTGCACGTATAGCTGAATGGGGTTCCACGGCTTTTCCTTAGACGCTGCACGACAGTGCCTCTGCCAACGACTCCGGGAGATTGACAATTACCTCATTCGACGTGAATGCGCGTTGAACCGTCAGTCCCGGTCACCATCACCATTACCCGCGCACTTCACTTCCCTAAGCCGTCGCTCCGCATGGGCCTTTCGAAGGTCTCCCAGCTAGCGTAGGGGATACTAAAGACAGCAACCTTTGGAAGTGAAGTTGCTTACGAGCGAAACACCAAAGATCCTCCACCGACCACGCAGCATCAAGACTCCAACGTTGCATACAACTTTGTCTACGACGCGACCCGACTTCGGTTTGACGCCTCCGTCTAGCGAAATCACAACCACCTATCCCGGCCTGGATCACAGCAGCGGAAAAAGCTGAAACCCGACTCAAATACCAACTTGCAATGCGAAGGCACGAACCACCAACCTTGAAATGGCTTTCGACGGTCGCGCGGTAACTGCGTTAGTGGACACAGGCGTATAATAGTCTGCCATAAATGGACCATTTGAGCGCAGCTCAAGAAAGTGACGACCACATGGGAGAGAGAGAGAGAAAAACTTTATCATGGCAAGTGTGTTTAGACCCCCCTTGGGTCCCTGGACCACCGCACGGTCCCACTCTACGTCGTAACGTTCATGCGGTGTTTGTCCATGACGTCGGCACCCCGAAGCACCGCAGCAAGCTGCGATGGCGGGTCCGGAGACGAGAGCACGACCTCCCAGTCCTCCCAACTTGATAACGCGGGCTGTCCCTGCGGGGGAGGATCAGCAGGGCAGCCGAAAAGGATGTGGGAGAGTGTGGCGTGAGGGTCGCCGCACAGGGTGCATGCAGGGGAGGTGCCACAGTAGAGAGATAGGAGCTGAGGGGATGAGAGAGAGCGGGTCTGGAGGCGTCTCCAGAGGATTTGTTGGGAATGGGTAAGGGAGGGGTGTGGAGGAGGGTAAGTCCGACGGTCCAAGCGGGGCATTTGCGTGAGCTCTGCAAAGGTGTGCGCCCGCTCTCTCGAGAAACCTGGACCGAGGCCGTCCTGAGCCCGGCAAATCAAACCTCGGGCCAATTTATCGGCAGCCTCGTTTCCTGGATTCCCAGAGTGAGCCGGCACCCACTGGAGCTCTACCCTGCGTGGTAAGTTTTTGGAGGGGGTGTTCAACAACTTCCAAGCAGGGGCGTGAATCCTGCCTCTCGCGAAGTTGAACAGAGCCGTTTTGGAGTCGCTAAAGATGTAGTTTGCATTGGAATGTACAAGGGCTAGGGCGATGGCGGTTTCCTCTGCCTCCTCAGACGTACAGCCCGAGGGAAGGCGGTGTGTGAGGGGCTGTGCTAGGACTGGATTGTAACCAACTGCTACAGCTTCATGAGTTGTGCACGCGGCGTCTACCCAAATGGCGTCCTGGGCTTGTCCGTAATACTTGTGTAGGGCCTTAGCGCGAGCCATGCGGCGAGGGATGTGGTACTGGGGATGAATGTTCCGGGGAAGGGGTTTCACAACGAGGGGGGTATGAATGTGTCGAGGAATGGCTATAAGGGATGTCTGATTAGCGGGAATGTTGATGCGAAGGGAAGCGAGGATATGCCTGCCAGTTGCGCTCGCGGCAAGTCTTAGATACTGTGTCTGAAGGTGCGCGTCTACTAGTTCCTGAATGGTGTTATGCATGCCTAATTCAAGGAGCTTGGCTGTGCTAGTGCTGCGGGGTAGGTTTAAGGCTGCCTTGGTTGCTAGACGAATCATGGCGTTCACTCGCTCTGTTTCTATGCGGTTCAGCTTAAGATATGGGGTGGCGTATAAAATGCGGCTAAGTGTAAAAGCATGCACTACTTTCATGCTATCCGCTTCGTCTAAACCTTTGTGCAGGGAGGATACGCGGCGTAGAAGTTGCAACACGGATTGCGTGGAGGCCTTGAGTGTTTTAAGGGTATGATCATTGCGTCCGGAATCCTGCAAGTAAAGGCCAAGGATACGGAGGGTGGGGGTGACGGGGATAGGGGTTCCTTGTAAAGTGATTTGAATGGGCGAATTAGCTGCAGATTTCGGTCTTATGAGGAGAAGCGCGGATTTAGAGGGGGAGCATTCGAGCCCAATAGATGACGCATGAGCGGAGATGGTGTCAGCTGCTAATTGAAGAGTTTCCTCAATTTCTCCATCAGATCCGTGAGTGGTCCATGCCGTAATATCATCAGCGTACAAGGTATGCCTTAGGTGTGGGATGAGAGCGAGTTTATGAGCTAGGGGGATGAGAGCAATATTAAATAGAAGGGGGGAGAGGACCGCGCCTTGGGGTGTTCCAAGCTCGCCGAGTGTATAAGGTGGTGTGCTCAGCTCAGCTATGTGCAGGGAGGCAGTGCGGCCCGAGAGAAAGGCGCGAACGTAGTTGTAGGTATTTGAGCCTACCTGTAGTGCCTGTAGTTCTCGCAAAATGGCATCGTGTCGAATCCTGTCAAATGCCTTTGTGAGGTCAACCGCCAGAATAGCTTTAGTGAGGTGGGGGATCGTGTCATCAAGCACGTCATGTGTAATTTGTAGTAGGGCATCCTGTGCTGATAGATGCGCACGAAAGCCCACCATGCTGTGCGGAAAAAGGTGGTTGTCTTCCATGTACGTGGTTAGTCGGGCAAGAATTATGTGTTCGAATGCCTTGCCGAGACAAGATGTCAGAGAAATTGGTCGGATATTCTCTATGTTGATGGGTTTGTGGGGTTTAGGAATAAATATGATTTTTCCATGCTTCCAGGTGGCAGGGAGTGTACCTGACTTCCAGCACTCGTTAAAGTGGGTGACTAGATGAGATATGGAGGCATGGATGATCCACAAATCCGCACCGCTGTAGGCCATCTAGTTTCGCCGTCTGGACAATGCACGGCACGCGTGACGGTCAGTGGACACACCTACCCTGTGACCTTCATAGTATCGAAGCAATGTTCTGAACGCGTCCTACAACAAGAGTATCGGAAGGGCTCCGTTCGAGGTGCTGTACGGCTACAACCCGAAATTTGACGATGGAGCGTTGCGCGAGATTTCAGAGACAGAAGATAATGTCACCTGGACAGATCCAGAACAACTTCAAGCTGACGTGCGTTCAAGAATACTGGACTCTCAGGCAAAGTACAAGACAAGGTTCGACATGCGTCACTGCAGCGGGGACGCGCGCAGGGTTGGCGACGTAGTCGTCATGCGGTGTGTTCCCGAGCACACCGGCGAACCGACAAAGACGCAGCCTCTTTTTAAAGGCCACTTGTCGTGACCGTAGTCAAACCAAACGGCACCTATGGAGTCACGGCACTGAAGGGGAGACGAGGCAGGTACTACGCAACGACGGCTCACATAAGTTCGCTGAAAACGTGGTCCACCTCGTGCGATGACACTGAAGACTTTAAGGAGCCTTCGGACGAAAGCGAGGGCGCTTCGGATGCCAGAATAGCCGAATGTTAGCGAACTTCCCGATAGGCGGCGAACGCGGGAAGCGGAAAAAGCGTGGTCGTCCGACAACCCTGGGCGACGGGGCGACCAGCAACCCTGGGGAGGAAGACGAAGAACCAGACACAAGATGGACGCTGAACCGTACGCACCTATGTAATCACTCTTAGCTTAACCTTGTTAATAAACAGTTGTTCGAAAAAGTAAAAAGGCATCCTGCCGTTAATTCGTGCCCCAACACGAGAAAAGCCTACAATCACAAGTGGGATTTACCGCCTCCGAAAGCCTGGAGCAACGGGAAAGAGGAAACCGAAGCGACACCGACTACGCGAAGACAGCAGAGAAAAGCCCGACACGAGAAAAGCCTATTATCGGATCATTTGTCTCCTGGGATAGCTTGCCGGTATCTTGTCGAACAATCCTACCAACTTCTGCGCACTCCGAAATGCTAGCTGTGAGGTTATCGTGCATTGCTTGAACATTAGAATCGCCTTCCTCAGTGAAGTGATATTCTAAATTCCTCTAGTTTCCCTCTTATCACTAACCCATTATTGGACTTCCGCTTCACTACTTTCTTCCTTTCCCTCTTCAAGTCTAGGCTAATTCAAGACTTCCCTATTCTGTGGTCACTACAACGCACCTTTCCAAAGACCTCTAGCTCCTGCGCGATGCCAGGGTGAGCGCATAGTATAAAGTCTATTTGATTTCATATTTAGTCTGATCATTGAGGCTCTTTCACGGGCACTTGCTGCTTTCTCGTTTGCTGAAGGAAGTATTCATGATCCGTAAATTATTTCTCTCTGCTAACTCTAATAATAACTTCAAATGCTATTTCTAGAGCCATTGCCATAGTCGCCTACCGCCTGGTCTCCGGCCTACTCCTTGCCCGCCTTCGCATTGAAGTCGCCCATGAGTGTAGTGTACTGTTTGTTTTTCGCTGCCCTTTTCACGTCTTCATAGAAGCTTTCATCAGTCTGGTGATTATGGCTGGATGCAGGCGTGTAGACCTGCACCACCTTCAGCTTGTACCTCTGATTAAGCTAATTACGATAGCTGTCACCTTCTCGTTAATACTATAAAACTCCTCTGTGTTGCCATCTATATCCTGATGGATGGACAGTACGTGCCCGCCCTTTGGTACTGTATACGCCTCATACAACCTTGGTCATTTGCTCCGCAGCCACAGTGGACTAAGGGCCGCGGGTTATTTGGCTTGTTCATAGAATGCTGTGGCCAAGTACTTCATCAGGGTGGCCAAATCCTGCTCTTGCGAGGGAGTGCGTTGTCGGTTCTGGTCACCGAGATCACGCCGCCGCACAGGCCTGGTTGCACGATTTCAGCGACAGGCGAGTTTTGTTTTGATATCCAGTAAATACTTGCCCGGAAAATGAAAGTTCTGTCAAGTTTTCTGTGGTGTCTCTTTGTTTGCTTCCCAGCGATCTGAATAAACTCGATGGCCAAATGAAGTAGCGCAAAATAACTCGCGTTCACCAATCAGTACTCAGAATCTGAACCGAAGTTTTCAGGATCATGGACCAAGAAAGCTTGTTCAGGATCTCCGACAGGAATCCAGTATTGGTTGAGTTACACGACCAAACTCTCGTGCTGGCGAGTTCGTAACTGAAAGTAAAAACGAACCACTTTTTCTTCAGTGGGGAGAAAACAATAAAAATCAGTCAAACTAATATGAAACCTGCTTTTGCCGCTACGGATTGAAGTGGTCTGACGTGGAGCTATCGCCCGCTTGCACCGCTACTGCGCGGCAGCGCCATATCCTGGGCACTTTGCGATGCGCGTTACCGAACGTTGCGACCGTTGCGACCGTCAGCTTGAGAGCAATCGAACAGAGCACTGAAAATGTGTAAATCGTGATAAGCACACGCGCAAGAGCGAGGGCAAAGTTTGTCATTGCTCTGGCTCTGAGCACTTTCGCAGCGAGAGCGCCGCACGGCATAGCAGCGCCGCGGTGCGGCCGCGCAGCCGCTTGTGTCGCGAGAACCGTGGTCTCTCCAATTTTGCTCACGCCTGTACGTACAGTTTTTGCTCAAAGTAACCCGGCTGCCGTGAAGGCTGCGGGAGGAGGCGCACAGGCACATCCGTCCTAGATTTGCGAGGCAGGGCTGCCGAGAAATAAATGGTTGGGCGTATTTAGAAAAATAATCACGTGTGCCTAATGATTGAGCGTGAGGAAGGCTTCATCGCAGTTTATTTCTTACACGGATAAACTTTCCCACAAGCAAATACAATAAATTATTGCAATCAAGCATTGCGCGCAGGTTTATACTAAGCGTAAATAAGAGACTAAGAGGCACGGTTTGCAAATATAAAAGAGAGATAAGTGGGCATGAAAAGCTCACGAAGCTTCCCCCTGTTTCTGTACTGGGGCCGCCTAAACTGGCAGTACGCAAGGCGCCCCGGAAAAAAACGTATTTGTTTTTGGAGGCCTGTTACCAAGCTTGAATTCACAGGCACATCAAACGCGAAAAGCGCTATTTTGCTGATCCATTTTAGCAGCGGCACAGATCGATTTTAGAAATGGATGGAGATGGAAATGAATTTTGCTGATCCACTTCAGCAGCTAATCCATTTGATCTAACAGAACGTAAACACGCATAATTATATAACGAAAAATGAGAAAATTATCCGCGTAAGGGCAGTTGCCTGAAAAGAGCCAACAACACCGTTGCTATACTCAGCGCACTCGCTCGGCACAGCCGTGCTCCGAAAACGTGAAAGTGCAGCCCGCACATCATACGCGCCTAATTTTATTGCGAAATCAATACTACTTGCACTTTCACGCCTTTGCCGTGCCGCGGCGGTGACCACCAAAGCAATACTACTTGCACTTTCACGCCTTTGCCGTGCCGCGGCGGTGACCACCATTGACATTCATTTGTACTTGATTGCATTAGATTAGATTGGATTAGATTGATTAGATTACATTAGATTAGAGTAGATTACATTGGATTGGATTGGATAGAAGTGGATTGGATTGGAGTGGATTGAATTGGATTGGATTGCATTGGAATGGATTGGATTAGATTGGATTGTATAACCGATGCATCACCACAAGTCTAACCACAAGCACCACCACCAGCTACACTACCAGCTGTACCATGGCGTAGGTACGGATATTGCTTTCGCAATTACCCGGCTTAACCAATCTAAGCCACAGCGAATTTTGTGTCATCTAAGGAACGAGAGTGAGAGCGCGAATATATGTCAGCTGCTGTGCCCTCGGAGCTGACGAGCGCCGGCAAGTGCCAGCGAACGCAACGCCGCCGCAAGGCCGCACGCAGCTCCCACATCCTTCCCGGCAGCCTGGTTACTTTTGACAAAGACTGTACGTATAGGCATACCCGAAAGAAAATGTCCCTATTAGTGCTACCGCACTAAAAAAATTGGAACTTGAAATTTCAGACTTGAGAGCAGAGCTGACTTGGTGAAGACCTGATTTCCTCTTTTTACTTTTTCACAGAGAAGTGGATTGAAGCTTTTGAAAACCACACTGACAATATGTACGGCGCAACAGACCGACTGCGGGCAATGAAGCAGGCGTTGACGACTGCCATAGTATTGGCTGATCCCGACAGTATTGGACTGCAAGGCCTACGGCATGTCATGGCATGGAGGCTTTTGCGAAGGCTGACCAGGTATGCAAGCGGAAAGAACGCATCGTGTGGAAGCTTTTGCGAGGAGGACTGCGTCGCCAGGGTCGCGGTGCTGATGGAAGTGGCCGTTATGAGCCACTACAGCGAAATTCGTAAGTGTTGCTTAGAAAATTCTCTTATCTATGGATGCTACATAGTTGGTAGTTGACAAGATTCAGAATACTGTCTTGGTACCGCAGCATAAAGGTGAACCCTGAACGATCATCTGGTATCGGGTGTTGCCTGAACAGAGAGCAAGACTATTACCGTTTCATTCGATGCTGACTTTAATAAGTAATAGTCCACCGAAATCTTTTGCTTCTCCGTATTGCAGTGGCTTCCATCGGCATCATGGAAAATATACGGAGTTTGGTCAGCAGAGTAAGGGCTGCCTATGAAGCGACGATGCTGGCAACCAAGTGGCTTACTGGCGACACCCTTGCGATCGCACTGCGGAAGCTGAAGAATATGGCCTTCAATATTGGCCACTCGACCGAATTCCCGAACGCGTCGTCGGTGGAGGCAGTCTACGGTCAGTGATGACGTGCCGCCTGCGGACATTCCTGCGATTAACGCGTGACGCATAATTTTTCCAGAGGACTCTACTCACGTCTTGCGTAGCAAAGTGGTGAAATCGCGTGTTGCTGGCATCAAAGGAAACATCCAAAGAACACAGCAGATATCAACGCTTCGCGGTGATAGATGGTGTTAGCCCTGGTTTGCAGAATCATGTCCACTCTTTCAGAGAGTAGCATCATGCACTGAAGCAACTATTCTTGGCCGCCCTAGTCTCGGATACCTCCAGGATCGAACCTGGTCTGCGCCGAGTGCAGAAACAAGCGTCTGTGCGCTCCGTGTCGCCGCTGTTATGGCCAAGCTGAGCAAACTTGGACAAGCGCTTCTAGATTTTGAGGATGCTGCTAGGTATTGAATGGCCTTGAGCATCAAAAACTACCGCGTGAACAGTTAATCTTTGCTACAACTCATTCATACTGTGGCCGTAAAAGCATTTCCCTGCTGGCACAGACAGAATCTTATATGTATTTGAAGCAGAAAACAAGAAGAAGCCACAAGTGTCAACATCTTCGCGCCCTATTTCACGGCAGACTAGTTTTCTCTCAAGTACAACTGGAAATACTCCTGCTCAGCAACGCCATACTTGCTATTGGCGGCCGTCAGAGGACACCTGTGTGCGACGGCTAAGAAAGCTGGTCATAGCCTTGCTTTTTTGACGTGCGTCTCGCTCCTTTCTTGGTGGCTTGTCTGGCCAGTCTTCGTAACACTGAAGATGTGTTAGGATTTTGATGCCGAAGGAAACGCTACCTTGAATAGCGCTTTCCACTCGGTGTAATTTTGTTGCACATTTGTCAGGTTGTCAAACGGCCTTTGCGCTAAGCCGCGGATATTCGATGAGAGCGCAGAAAGTAGTCTGTTGGTCCCCCCCGTAAACTTCTGTTAAATTAGCCGCCTTTCAACTGCTGCCTTGTCGTTATTAGACACCACCCGCTGTGCACTAGCCGTGCCGATTCGTTCAATTGCGACGCTTGATATCTACGTATCATTGCGTGATTCGGATTTCACTGCCCGGATGATGGTGTAACCCGAGAACACGGGCAGATGTATGCTCGGCAGTCGGCAGACCCACTCACCACTTGCCGAAAGAGGAATAGCCGCGCACGAACTGCACCTGTCGGGAATACAATGTTTTTTTCTCTGTTCTTCCTTTGTTAGAGCTAAGGGTACATTACTGAGACATCTGTATTTTGCTTTTCACGTAGCCTGTCAGCATTGGTGTCTGCACAGGGCGGTAAATAATTCAAACGCATAAAGAAAAATCTCCAGCAAAGAAAGAAGAGTAAAAGAAAAATGCGTAGTATTCAGCTCTGGTAACCATAAGGCAACCGTAAACGCAGAATGTTAAATATAGTGAGTCGCACACTCTGCGGTCCGTTTTCACGTCTAACCATGCACCGCATCTGTTTACGCCGCAGCCGAAATGGGCGACACCGAGGGGAGGTACTTCGCGAGCTGGGTGCAGGCACGGAGAGCGGAGATCAGGCGCCTAGTGCGCGGCAAGAAGAGCTTCATCGTACCCTTGGCCGAAGTGAACGCCTACTACCATAAATACAAGAATACGGTGATAATCCCCTCCGCTATACTGCAGCCTACGCTGTACTTCCCGCGGGGCCCGGCGTCTGTCAACTACGGTTCATTCGCTTCGGTAAGTGCGCTCCTCAATGGAAATACTTCCGGAGGCTTTCATCGTGGAACGTCGCTAGCTCTATCAACCAAGGAAAAGCACGAAGTTGAGCCAGCATTGTACAACATTTATACTAAGTGCCCAGTCAAGTGGCTAACACGCACTCTATACTGAGGAGTAAACTGTGCTAAACGCAAATGATAGTGGTTGATCCTGTCTTTCAACGAGGGAAGCTTTGGGCCAGTTGGTCTGACATGTTGGGGAGGAGGAATAACCGCTAACTTGACAGGACTGAAGAACGAGAAGAGGACAGGACGAGCGGTAATACCGCTCGTCCTGTCCTCTTCTCGTTCTTCAGTCCTGTCAAGTTCGCGGTTATTCCTCCTCTCCAACAGATCCTGTCTTTATTTGTTGTAGCGTTGTTTTGTAATAGAGGGGTAAATTGTGATAGAGTTGGAACAGTACCAATATGCACAGCAACCCATTTTGCTTCATGATCCAGGTGGGGCTGTTTTCCTCTGGGAATCGTTTTCTACAGTTAGCTGCTACCAAGCGGCAATCTGCAGTGCGCAGCTAAGCCCGCCCGTGGCGACATCATTTCCCTGCAACTGCTGAATCATCACTGAACAGCCCACTTTGATCAAGACGTCGCCCCTCCGGGCTGACTTAAATTGACGTCAGCTTACGTCACGTCACCAAACAGTACGAGAGACGCGGTGATACAGTCTTTTTTACTTCATGATCTAGGTCGTGGCTCTTGCCATCGGGGAATTGTCTCACATGTAGCTGCTACCCAGCGGCAATCTGCGTCGAACAGATAAGCCCGCCCAATGCGTCTCCTTCATTTCCCGGCAGCTCCTGCATCATCAATAGGCAGCGAAATCTGGACAGCCAATGAAGAGCCAGTCACTGCTTCGCCCCACTGGGACCAACCAAACGTCGGACCGACTTAAAGTGAGGTCACGTTACGCCACCTCACCTAAGAGTATAAAAGACCCGCTGATGCCGCTTCGAACCAGCACACATGGCAGCGGCTGGACTGGCGACATGCTGGCCAACTCTCTTTGCAGAATGATCCAGATCACTGAATATTTACCTGCCAAAAGCTATTGGAATAACAGCAGATTATCGGTGCTGCTGTCTTGATCTCTCTGCATGAAATACCTGGCACATGTCCGTTCTGCTCCTGTCGACCTACTAGCTTGAGTTGGTGGAAGTCAATCCAGACGTTTTGTCAAAAGGAATGCTGGAACAGATGCTCGCTGGTCAGAACGCAACGAAAGCAGGATTTCAAGATTTACAAGCCACTTATAGAAGTACGTCATAAATAAAAATCCTCCCTAACCTAGGACGACGATATTATGAAGCGCCATGTGAATACCTTCAGGCTAATAACTACTGAAGTCAGACATGGAAGAAAATATAATTGGATTAATATCGCAGTGGTCTTCCTGACAGGCAAATATGTTAGAAAATTTTTGTCGCAGAAATAATGTACCAACTTACGGGAAAAAAAGGACATGGTGAACGCCTCAAAAACTCCTGAACTCAGTAATACACTTTATAAACCTAAGCTAGAGATAAGAGCAGCAAGGACTGAAATATGCCATAAGCTTAGGCAAAAAAACAAAAAAAAAACAAACGGAAACCGAACCCAAGCTGAGTTTTCTTATCATGACCAATAGATTTCCTTTTTTTTAAGTAATGAGCGGTAGTTTACGGGATCTGCGTGACAAACTCATGCATAAAAGTAACGTCAATTGCAGGAGTGTTGTTAATAAATCTACGGAATCAGAAGATATCTTGGCAGCCTGTATCCCGGATAGTGTTAAATGTTCTGGAGGCATCTGTCACAGAAAAAACGACCCGGTTAACAAACTTCTCCTTAACAACACAGTTGTTACCGACTCCCTTCAATGAACACTTTCCTTCTATATTCCTAAGTAACATAAACTCAGTCTCCGAATCACAAACTAGCCACTTCAATCTGCCAGACCTAATTATTAACGAGGAGGGCATTTTTTTGGCTCTATTGCAGTTGAACACAAAAAAATCCTGTGGACCAGACGATATCCCTAACGCTTTTCTCTACAGACATGATGAGTGGTGCGCTAAATACCTTTTCATTATTTTTACTGAAAGTCTCAGGACAGGAGAAATTTCAAACGACTGGAAAACAGCAAAGGTGATACCCATTCACAAATCAGGAAACAAGCTTTGCGTGAAGAATTACAGGCCAATTTCTCTGTTATGTACGCCCAGTAAGGTATTAGAACATTTTATTTTCAAGCACATAAGCTCATTCCTAGAGGGAAGTAGTTTTTTTTGTTGAAAGCCAGCACGGGTTTCGGCAAGGCTTTTCGACAGTGATGCAGCTTATTCATATCACAAATGAAATTATGATGTCACTAGGCAATAATGGACGGGCAGATTTAATTTTCATTGACTTTGAAAAAGCGACTGACCGGGTATCGCATGGCAATCTTTTGTTAAAATAAGGTGGTTGTTGAATAATCGGCAAGTAGTACAATGGTTAGATTCCTAACTTACACAGCGGCATCAGTTTGTTCAGATATCTGAATCTCACTCCTCAAAAGCGCCGGTACTTTCAGGAGTCCCCCAGGGCTCAGTCCTTGGGCCGCTTCTCTTCCTTATTTATTTGAACGACCTGTCCTTCAACTCACGCATACGCTGTCGGTTCTTCGCCGACGACTGTGTTATATGCCATAGTATCACATCCGTAGAAGACCAGACACTCCTAAGCGGCTACTTAACAGCAGTTTCCAGCTGGTGTTGTACTTGGCAAATGGGTATAAACAGTTCCAAATGCGGAAAAATGACAGTAACACGAAAGAAACAGCCGCTCCAATGCACATACAAAATCAATAGCCTTCCGATCAACTCAGTGACTCAGGAAAAAAATCTTGGGGTAACCATGACAACCAACCTGAACTGGAGTGTACACATCCAGTTCATTGTCTGAGCAGCGCCCAAAAATCTTCGGTTATTAAAGCAACGCCTAAAGCATTGCACGAGCAAAACTAAACTGGCAGCATACACATCACTTGTGCGCCCAGTGCTCGAATACGTCGACGCTGTATGGGATCCGCACACGAAAGCGGATATAAAAATTCCTGAAGGCGTCCAGAGGAAAGCACTCCAGTTTATTTATCACGCTTATGGTCGGCAGGTCTCGGTATCTGATTTGCTCAACAGATCTGGGTTTCCCACGCTTGAATCCCGTCGCAAGCAGCACCGACTACAAATTTTGTTCAATATCATACATAATAAAACAAAACTGAATTTTCAGAGTTACATGCAATACAACACAACACGCCCCACCCGTAACAAACACGAAAGGACTATCTTGATGCCACGATGCCGAACAAAAGCACATTCTTGTCCCTTCTTTCCACGCACCATTTCCGGATGGAACCGACTGCCAAGCCATATCACCAACCTGTTATCTTCGGAATCTTTCTTGTCTGCTGTTTCGTCTCACGTATCGCAGTAGCGCGTCTAGAACACACTGTATTTTGGTTTCATTGTTTTTATTATTTTCACTCAGTCTGGTTGACGTCGGATGATTTGCCTGTACTTTTATTGCTTCCCGTTGGTCTTAGTGAGTTTATGTACCCGTACTGTAATCGCAATTTGTTGCTGTTATCTAGTTGTTACTACTTTGTAATTTTCTTTTTTAACTTTGTGCACTCCTGCCTTGAGCGCCAAAGGGCAGTCGACAGTATTTGTGAAATAAATAAAATTGTAGTGTGCCAACTGTGACAGGTTCCGCTACCGCCATGCGCCGACACTGCGCTGCGCCTGACGACGATGAAGTTATGCGCCGACACTACGCTGCGCCTGACGACGACGAAGTTCCCCCGCTCTCTTGGTGCTGGCTACGCCCGTCTACGCTGCCAGACCCTGCACAGCGGTTCGGTCTCTTGAGGACGCCTAATAAACGCACCCCTACAATTGGTGCAGGTGCTGGGTTCGTCCCCTACCAACCTGGAACTCCGGAGCCGTACGCTGCCGCCTGTGTCAACCATGCCAAATGAGACTGCCCCAACACCGGCGGCCAGTTCAACCACCGTCATTTCTTCTGGCGCCATCCGGCAGCGTGACCCTGCCCTCTTCAGTGGCACTGCCGACCAAGATGTTGACGACTGGTTGTCATCGTATGAGCGAGTGAGCAGCTACAACAAATGGGATGACACTATCAAGCTGAGTAACGTCATCTTTTATCTCACGGACGTGGCGAACCTCTGGTTTCGAAACCATGAGGCGGACCTACCCACTTGGCCCGTATTTAAGAAGAGTTTTGCGGAAGTATTCGGCCGCCCTGCGGTGCGCAAGCTCCGTGCCGAACAGCGCTTACGGGACCGCGCTTAACACACCGACGAGACCTTCACAAGTTACATTGAGGACATCGTTGACCTCTGCAAACGTGTCAACGCCGCCATGCCAGAAGCGGACAAGATCCACCACATCCTCAAAGGCATCGCTGACGACGCATTTCAGATGCTCCTCGCGAAAAATCCTACCACCTTCAGTGAGGTTATTAAGCTTTGCCAGAGCTACGACGAGCTCCGCAAGCAGCGCGCTTCCACACGGCGTGCCGGTGTCTGCGACGAGGCCCTCTCTACACTGGCCCTGGGCGGTACTTCTCCTGAGGACTCCCCTCTTCTCAACCAAATCAAAGCCTTCGTTCGCGAAGAGGTCGCTCGCCAGCTGTCCCTCATATCACATTTTCAAGACCCCGCCCGCCAAGTTCCTGACTCGACCCCGTCTTTGGCTCCTACCATTCGCCGTGTCGTGCAAGACCAAGTCGCTGACCTGCTACCGTCAAGCCCTGTGCTCCCGCCTGTGACAGCACCCCTGACGTACGCCCAAGCAGTGGCCAGGCCACGAAATACACCGGCAGCCGATTCCTACCAGGCCGCCCTTTCTTTCCGTCCGCCGCCGCCGTCTGAGCCCCCGTCTCAAGCTCCGTTCTCAAGAGTTCGCCCACATCCTACGAATCCCTGGCGTACTGCGGACAACCGACCCATCTGTTACGCCTGTGGTCGGCCCGGCCATGTCGCGCGGCTTTGCCGCCAGCGCCTTCCGCCTTCTCGACCTGATCTGCGCTCCTACCCGTACGATGCCGAACTATCCTCGCCGAGAAGTCTACCTGGTCCCCCCTTTGTTTCTCCTGATCGCCAAATTTACACCACTCGCCGATCGCCTTCCCCTCGACGCCGTTCCCCTTCTCCGATGCTGCGACGTTCTAGCTCCGCACTTGAGGGAAACTAACAGCCGCAGTTCCGGGGGCAAGAACTGCGCTTGTTTCGAACTCCTCAAGTCCTCCGTGTCGTCCCGCTAATGTAATCGTAGTGTTCGTGGAAGGTGCCAAGGTTCTCGCCCTCGTCGACACGGGCGCTGCAGTATCTGTTATAAGTGAAGCTCTCTGCCGCCGACTCCGCAAAGTGACTACCCCACTTTCTAACTTTTCGCTTCGCACCGCCTCATCACAGCGCATTCATCCCTCAGCCGCATGTACGGCCCGTGTCCTCATTCAAGATGTTTTGTACACCATCGAGTTTATTGTGCTGTCTCAGTGCTCACACGACATCATCCTGGGATGTGACTTCCTTTCGACCCATCGTGCCGTTATTGACTGCGCTCGAGCTGAAATCGCCTTTTCTCCGCTGTGTGACGCTCCCTTTTGCGACGTACCTACGCAGTCTGCCAAACTTGTGGTCGCGACTGATACCGACATTCCTCCGTTTTCTGCTGCCCTCGTACCCCTCTCCTGTGCCGGCGTCACTCATTCAACTGTTTTCTTCACGCCTTCCGAAACCGCTTCCCGCCATCCCTGCCTCCTGCTTCCCTTTGCTGTTCTGACGATCGACCATGGACAAAGTGAAATTTACGTCTCGAACCCATCTTCGTGCCCGTCAGCAGTGCTCCGAGGTGAATGCCTCGGGCGTATTGAAGAACTTGATTCCTGCCTTCCCTACCCTATTCTTGATACCACCGCTTCCTTCGATGTCGATGTGCTCAGCTCCTGTGATGTTAAGAATGATCCACCGCCCTCCGACGTCTTCCACCGTGCCATTGACGCTGACCTTCCACCCGCGCTACGTGATCAACTCGTCGCCCTCCTCCAGCGCTTCAGGTCTTCTTTCGATCTTCCTCAGACTGCCTTGGGCCATACGTCTGTCGTTGCGCACACCATCGACACCGGTACACACGCCCCTCTTCGCCAGCGCCCCTATCGTGTCTCGGCTTCTGAGCGCCGCGTCATTTCTGATCACGTGGACGAAATGCTCCGTCGGGGTGTCATACAGCCCTCTCACAGTCTCTGGGCGTCTCCTGTTGTGTTGGTAAAAAAGAAAGATGGTTCCATCAGGTTCTGTGTTGATTACCGCCGGCTCAACAAAATCACACGCAAGGACGTTTATCCCCTGCCACGAATCGATGACGCCCTGGACTGCTTGCAGGGCGGTGAGTAATTCTCCTCGCTGGATTTGAGGTCAGGTTACTGGCAGGTGCCCATGGCTGACACTGATCGCTCAAAAACTGCCTTCATAACACCTGACGGCTTATATGAGTTCAACGTCATGCCGTCTGGCCTTTGCAACGCCCCGGCAACTTTCGAACGCCTGATGGACACCATCCTTAGTGGACTCAAGTGGGAGAGTTGTCTTTGCTATCTCGATGACATCGTCGTCTTTTCTGCGGACTTTTCTTCTCATCTCATCCGCCTGGAGCGCGTTCTGACTTGTCTTACTGACGCTGGGCTCCAGATGAATTTGAAAAAGTGCCGCTTTGCTGCCCGACAACTCACCATTTTAGGACATGTAGTCTCTAAAGACGGCATTCTTCCGGACCCCGCCAAACTTCGTGCAGTTGCCGAATTTCCGAAGCCCACCTCACTGAAGCAGCTCCGTAGCTTCGTTGGCCTTTGCTCGTACTTCCTTCGCTTCATCTTAAATTTCGCCTCGATCATCGCTCCTCTGACCCAGCTACTCGCAGGCAGCTCCAACCTCTCCGCTTGGACGCCTGCTTGCGATGACGCCTTCGACACCTTGCGCCGCCTTTTGGTTTCGCCTCCTATCCTGCGCCACTTTGACCCGACTGCGCCTACTGAGATCCACACTGACGCCAGCGGTATTGGACTGGGTGCCGTTCTCACCCAACGCAAACCTGGCTTCCGTGAATATGTGGTCGCCTACGCCAGTCGGACCTTGAGCAAAGCGGAGGCCAACTATTCTGTTACCGAACGAGAATGTTTGGCCATGATTTGGGCCATTGGAAAATTTCGTCCCTATGTCTACGGTCGCCCGTTCTGTATAGTAACCGACCACCATGCCCTGTGCTGGCTGGCCTCTCTCAAAGACCCGTCAGGCCGCCTAGCTCGCTGGGCTCTGCGATTGCAGGAGTATGACATTCATGTCATTTACCGCTCCGGCCTCAAGCATAATGACTCGGACGCTCTTTCCCGCTCGCCGCTACCTAGTGCTTCATCGCCTGCTCCTGTGTCTGCTTACGACTTGTCCTCGCTTGCCACTGCCGACATGTCAACCGAGCAGCAGAAAGACCCTTGGATCGCCACTCTTATTAACTTCCTTTCGAGAACTACGACTGATAATTCGTCCCGTTCTCTCTTACGTTAAGCCCGTCACTTTTCTATTCGGGACGGTCTCCTCTACCGTCGCAATTACCTGTTCGACGGACGCAAATGGCTCCTAGTGATCCCCCGCCATCTACGCACCGACATTTGCGCCGCTTTTCATGCGGACCCACAGTGTGCCCACGGCGGCGTGTTGAAAACCTACACGCGTCTGCGTCTTCGATTCTACTGGCGTGGCATGTACCGCTTTGTTCGCCACTTTGTGCGATCTTGCCGATCCTGTCAACGGCGTAAATGTCCGCCTCACACCTCGCCTGCTCCACTGCAGCCGTTACCCTGCCCTGCCCGCCCGTTTGACCGCGTTGGCATAGACCTCTACGGCCCCCTCCCTCCCACTCGCGCTGGTCACCGCTGGATTATCGTGGCTGTGGATCATCTCACACGTTATGCTGAAACGTCTCCATTACCATCTGCCTCCGCCCGCGACGTGGCTTCCTTTCTTCTAAAGAACCTGATTCTTCGCCATGGTGCTCCTCAAGAACTGCTCAGCGACCGTGGACGCGTATTCCTGTCTGACGCTCTTGAGGCCCTCCTCAAGGAATGCCGCATTATCCATCGAACCGCTTCGTCTTACCACCCTCAGACCAACGGCCTGACCGAGCGTTTCAACCGAACCCTCAGTGACATGCTGTCCATGTACGTCGACGCCAACCACTCCAACTGGGACCAAGTTCTTCCCTTCGTCACCTACGCGTATAACACTGCGACACAAACCACCACTGGATTCTCTCCCTTCTTTCTTCTGTACGGCCGCGAGCCCCCCTGCACGATGGATACTGTTCTGCGCTACCGACCCGACATTTCCGAGTCCACGCCACTGTCCGACGCTGCCAGGTACGCCGAAGAATGCCGCCAGCTTGCTCGCTCGTTTACCACGCAGACCCAGTGGCAGCAAAAACATGACCGCGACACTTCCGCGGCCTCTACCTCCTACCCTGCCGACTCCCTTGTGTGGCTCTGGGTGCCTCCCACAACTCCCGGCCTTTCGCGGAAACTGCTGCATCGGTATCATGGTCCCTACCGGGTTCTCAAGCAAACATCTCCGGTCAATTATATTGTTGAGCCTGTTGCATCCGCTGCGGACTTGCGTCGCCGTGGCCGCGAAACCGTCCACGTCGACCGACTGAAGCCGTACTACGACCCCTCTGTTCTTCCTTCCCCTTATGACGCCAGGATGGCTCCTTTTCACCCGGGGGAAACTGTAGTGTGCAAACTGTGACAGGTTCCGCTACCGCCATGCGCCGACACTGCGCTGCGCCTGACGACGACGAAGTTATGCGCCGACACTACGCTGCGCCTGACGACGACGAAGTTCCCCCGCTCTCTTGGTGCTGGCTACGCCCGTCTACGCTGCCAGACCCTGCACAGCGGTTCGGTCTCTTGAGGACGCCTAATAAACGCACCCCTACAAAATAAACTTATAGAGGCATGGTTAAGCGGCACATTTTAAGATAGGGAATTTGTGCTACATGGCTAGCATATCCAGAAAAGATAGTGGTAGCAAGGACGCTGGTGTCGGTATCGGTTTCAAAGCTTCGCAGGCAATGATAAGAATGTCTTATGTACCTAATGTCGAAGGGATATTTTCTTATGACTGTCATGATAACATTGGACATCTAATAGGCGCTATTGATCTGTCATATTCTTCTACCTGTGATTCTTTACGTAATTAAAATTTACTTCGGTGAGCATGTGAAGTTTGACAGTTGAATTATTCTGGCTGGCGGTTTTCTGTACAAACTGTAGATTAGCTTTCTTTTTAACTAAATGTGCGGGGAGATAGCTGTGGAGAAATAATAATAGATATAGCTTTTCACTTGCATCTGCTTAAGATTGTTGAAAGTATAGCTATAACTACGACTAATTCAAGACTAGTTCTGGATCATTTCTTTGTAAGTCGATCAATTAGTACACACAGCAACTGAGAATTTCTTCATGGAATTCAAGATGTGTTTTAATAATTTCCCATGTCTCGTTGCATAAGCAATCTGCGAAAATATCTGTGCCAGGCTTCTCACTACATAAGCTGTCTGTGAAAATTTCTGTGCCACACTTATCGCTACTTAGGCAGTCTGTGAAAATATCTGTGCCAGACTTCTCGCTAGCAGTGTCGATATTGGATATGCGGTCTTTTGACTTTGATTTGTTTCTAACAACGCTCTGTATATTCATTTTCGTGGGAATCATTGAACGGCCGCATGAGCCACTGCATTGATGACAGCCATTTTCCTCGAGTAGTAAAAATGAAAGGTCGGAACCAGCTTTGGGTTTCTAGAAGGACTCTACAAGCCGAAGCGCTTCCCTGCACCGCAACCCGGCACGGTCGTTTGAAACGTGGTGGATTATTCGTCCGACCTGTTTGCCTACGCGCTCGAGTTTCTGAATGGTGGATTCCCGGCTGGGTACCAACGCGACGGACATGAAATCACGACTGAGGTGTCCCTTGACCCAGGGAGTCAGTTATGCGCGTCTCCTTTCACTGTGCTTTTGGAAGAAGCAGTTAGAATGCATTGTTCTAGTTCCAGTAGCGCTCGTAGTTTCGACTGTCGGCTGGGTGTCACGTGTGACTAGCAAGGCGGGCGCATGCCAGCCGCGTTGTATGAACCGGTCATGGCTTCCTGCAATGCAAGAGTCAATTCGAACTAGTACCGCAATGCTTTCTTGGCATGCGACTGTGTTTAGCACTGTATAAATCCGAGGAGCTATTGTTTACCGTACATGAAAATGAGAATTCTGAGGGTATCACTAATGCAGTGCTTCTTCTCGCGCGCAGATAATTGCTCACGAAATCACACACGCCTTTGATGTCTTTGGATTCAACGTGGATGACGAAGGAGCCATTTGGACCTGGGGCCCCAACACCACGGACGAAGTCCTCGTCCAGAAAGTACTGTGCGTGCGGAAGCAACACAGCCAGGTTAGTGCCTTTAGTCTCTGATTAGCGATGGGATAAGGACGTCTAAACAACAATCTACGGCCTCACAACCAATTATCGGAAGCATGTAGCCAGAATGCTAGCAAGGGCTCATTGGAAAGTTTCAACGCCACATATTTTTCTCTTCTGTCTACTTAACGATGCACAGATCCTTGCAAAGGTTCAGTCGGCGTTTCAGAGCGTTGAATGAAACCGTCGTGGCTCTCGATGTTAAGGCGTACACGTAGAAGGGCTTCAGCCCCTTTCTGTGGATAGGGATGACGTAGTAGTCGGGTGGGTTGAGTGAAAATGAAACTAGCAGTAACTCTTACGCTACACGCCTGCACCGCATTATTAGGAAAGGGACAAATGCCAGGGTAAGAACTGTGGCCTTGGCGGGAGACCCCTCAAGGCTTCTCACTACCTGAGGTTTTGCAATGTTCAGTAAGATACTCGCACTCTGGAGTCCCTCCAAGCCACTCTGAGCAGTGGAATGTCTGCAGATGCAAGGCGCATTGGGCATACAGACATGCCGTGGGCATTGGAGAGCCGGTAATGAAAAACAAACTGCTACGTTACACATGCAATAAAGGGATAACTATTTTATAATAACGGCTGCTTGGGTTTGGATAAAGTCCAGTATGACAGAATTTCGGCACCCCGAACTGTTTTCGAAATAACCAAGAAAAAGCCGATTTATTCCAGAAATGGGCCTTTCATAGAGTCTTGTTCATAGGTCAAATGATTTAGGGAAATTTCCCAAGGTGGAGTAGGTTTGTAATAAGGGAGTAATTACTAATTGACATCCACCCGAGCGCAGCCAAACGGCTTCAAAAATTCGTCCTGGTCCGGGGTGCGAACCCGGGACCACCGCGGCGGCCGGGTGGATGTCAATGAGTAATTACTCCCGTATTACAAATCTACTCCACCTTGGGGGATTTCCCTAAATCATTTGACCAACACTGTTCCCTCTTCGAGTTATTGATCAATTCGCTTTCACCCTACCATAAGCTTGCCGTCGCGGTTAGCGCAATTGGTAGAGCGACTGCTCTGGTGAAGCGGTGGTCCCGGGTTCGAACCCCTGGCCAGGACGAATTTTTGTATAACCACGACGAAGTTTCTGTGAAAGCTGTTAGCTTTTCTTTGTAGCCGTTTAGCTGCGTTCGAGTGGATGTTAATGAGTAATTATTCCCTTATTACAAATCTTGCTGATAGTGCACATGACTGAGGACAGTACAGGAATGAGCCTCTATCGTGCGATGATTCCAGTTGTGCTTTTTGACTTGGCTGATGATTGGAAAACTTCTTTAGGAGTTGTGATTCATGACGCTGGAAGATTACTTAGGAATGTAGATTTTAGGAATGGGAGGCCAAAATACGGGCACCGACCAGACGTGGTATTGGCGTCACTCTATAAAGTACTACACACACGAACGAAATTCTCCTCCTAGGCAATTCTGCGCTTGAAATTCTCGCCGGCGTGTTTAACGCATATTTTCACAGTGTAAAAACACCGGCAGGCAGGCCTTCAGGGGACGCGGAAGTCCTGTAATATACCTCGCTATGCCAAGCGAAAATGAAATCTCATTTGGTAGACGGGCTTTCTTTAGTATACAGGCGCGGACAGAAGCAGACGGAGCGCTTCACATAAGAAATGCGTATCAGCGCCGCCTAGCCGAATCCAACGAAAGCTCAAAACCGCCACGCGCATGTGCACACCCTCAAGTAATGCGACCCGCCCATTGCTCCGCTTGCCTCGCATTGGGCAGGTGTCAGTGCCGCGATAATGATGAATATGGTCGGATGGTTGCGCCCTTAGTAGCGAGCGGGCGTTTGGGAAGGCGCAGACCGCTGCCATGATGCCGCGGAGCCCGCGGTGCTGGCGCTACCATTATGCCGCTTCATCTGAGACAGCTGTAGGCCCGTTTCTAGCTCAAATAGCCCGCGTGCTTCAAAGTTTAGAGTCTTCTTTGACTCATTTGCGTCTCGCTATCGACCAAACGTGCTCAAAACACCCAATCCACCACCGCGGTTTTGGGTTCGTTTAATATATTTACCTCAGATTTTTGCCTTCCTCCTACGAGTCACCGATGCAGCGGCAATGCATGCGCCCTGTGTGTCTGTACTGCAGCATACAGCTGCTGCAATCGAACCCGGTCCTATTCCTAAGCTTAAAATCAGAGGAAACCGCCGACCATGCGCTTTTTGTGGCGCTATACATCGTCGCAAAGATAGTGACTGCTCCCCAAAGGTGTATGCTACTGCTGGGTTTGCAACGCGTATATTGTAAAAGAGACCGGAATCTAAAACTGTATAAGGAATGCAGCGCGAAAAGACAAGGACAAACGAAGAAGTGGACAGGACTGGCGCTGTGGCTTGTTGGTCAGTGATCATGGTTATAGAATGCGGCGCGAGAAGACAAGGACAAGCGAAGAAGTGGACAGGGCTGGCGCTGAACAAGCCTAAACAGCCACTTTAGTTCATCTAAATGTAACCGGCAGCAGTGAAGTAATATAGTTCGCACAGAGGAGTTAGAATTGCTGGCTTGTGTATGTCGTGGCTTATTCTTTGATTAGTGGGCGTATACGGGTACGTGTACGCCGAATTTCGCAGGCGCAGCACGCAGCTGTGACGAATCGCTGCCGCAGCATTCACGTGAGGAAGTGACACAGCGGTTGCTTGTAGTCACCCTAAAATCCGAAGGGGCACTCAAGGCTATTACCCGAGCTTTGCTCCGCACATGACAGCGCGATAGGCAGCGCGCTGTCTCGGTGGCGATAAGCTAAGGCGATAAGAGCAGATGCTGTACACAGTCAGTGTGCTTCACGAAAGACAGACAGTGTACGTGCATTGGTCCTGCGTCGGCACCTCGCAGGGGCGAGGGGAATCACCAGTGATAACTAGTAAATTAACACGAAACGGCGGCAGTACGTGAAGTGTTTCGAGCGCAGACGAGTTTCAGAGGCAACAAAATATAGAAACAGGCGGGTTATTTGTGGCGTGAGCACTCTTCCAGCTATCTCGGACGAAGCAGCTTAATGGTACAGCCATGCCCGCGGGATCTACCTTATCAAGGCATCGGTCTGTGCATTCCAAAATGCTCGCTCGGTGAACAGTGTGCGACCATCCGATCATGATCACCATCAGCACGATATAGACGCCGAGGCAAGCGGAGCAATGAGAGAGGATCCAGCATATCTAGACAACCTGATGAGACAGGAGTCTGGTGATAGTTCATATATGATGACAAACCCGTCAAAGGCACGTTGAGTGGTTTTAAGGGGGGTGTGGCGTCTAGAAGGGATATCTCCCCTCATTAGGCAGAGCCTCTCCGAAAAGCAGTAAAGAGAAACGAGCTTCGCTGCGCATATTGCGGCTGCGCAGTCACATTCGGTTTAAAGCCGGGAATGAAAGCAAGGCCTGTATTACGAGAGTGTGGCATCCCACTCATTGCAGAAAGAAAACAAAGAACGGCCGAAATAACTGTGTGATCCTAGTTCTGAAGTCTAGGTTGAGAATGATGAACTCTTTGGGGATGAAATGCGTATATAATGTGATTAGTAGTATGCGTGCTTTGCTGACTTTTACTTATGATTGTTGGTGGAGAGTAACAATGATGTGATGCTGGAGTGTGCAGACGACGTTAGCTTCTTGTTACCCTGCATGCATATGGCCGCAGTGTAGAAGTGACTTCATCCTGCCTGGGTGCCCTGTCATCCTATACGTATATGTAAGTTAGAATTGTTTGGCCCCTTCCTGCCGAAAACTCTTTTCAAGCCTACACTTACAGCTTTTTGCTTAATTTGTGTTGTGCGTGTTTTTACTAGCTTTTTTGTTGATAACTGAACGTGTCTGTGCGTTATATTTATTCCGTGTATATTCTCTGAGAATCTTTTCAAGAAGCTGTATCCTCCGCTAGCATTAAATCCTAGCGAGTTTAGTGAGGGAATTACGTGTTTAGTTGTGTTGACTGTGGACTGTATTGCATGATTGTACTGCGCATTACTTGTAGTTTCTCTGGGACGCTTGGAGCCAAGTACGGGCAATTTGGCGGGGCGTCTTCAGTTTGAGCAATGGCGTCACGCGCGTCAGCGGTGACGGGACAGTCAGCGAATGGGACGAGTGTGTCCAAAGGCAGGACGACGTGTCTGCCGTATAAGAGATAGAACGGAGAGTAAGCGGTTGTGTCATGCCAGGAGGTGTTGTAAGCGAACGGCACAAAGGGCAAGGCGAGATCCCAGTCTTTGTGGTTGGGGGAGACGTACATAGGAAACATGTCTGTTAATGTTCGGTTCAAACCCTCGGTTAGCCAGTTTGTCTGCGGGTGGTATGCTGTGGCTATCTTATGCTTGGTAGAACATGAAAGCAGGATGTCGTCTACAACTCTGGACAGGAAATAGCGTCCGCGGTCTGTGAGTTATTGACGAGGGGCACCATTTTGTAGAATAAGATTGTGCAAAAGAAAGTCAGCGACATCGGTGGCGCAGCTCGTAGAGCAATAAACGGGTAATCGCATACCGAGTGGCATAGTCTGCGGCCACTGCGACCCACCTATTTCCGGATTCTGAGGTTGGTAATGGTCCAAGGAGGTCGAGCCCTACACGGTGGAAAGGCTCCTCAGGCACGTCTATAGGATGCAGAAGACCAGGAGGTGGTGCCGAGGGCTCCTTCCTGCGCTGACAGAGGTCGCAAATGGTGACGTAATGCCGGACTGCACGGTATAATCCAGGCCAAAAGAACCGGTGTCATATCATGTCGTAAGTTCGTGCCACACCAAGGTGGCCAGCTGCTGTCAGGTCATGGAGTTCTGCAATTATAGAAGACCGCAGCTGCTGGGGAATAACTAGTAGGAGGAAGGGTCCGTCAGGATGAAAGTTGCGGCGATAGAGGATGCCATTTTTGGTAAATAAGAGCTGCAGGGAGCGCTTCGAGGTTCCAGAGCTGAGGCCCCCGATGATGGTTTGCAAATATGGGTCTTTGCGCTGCTCCTCGGCGATGTTGTGCAGATCAGAAATGCCGAACAGGGAAGGGATATCGCCAGTGTAACTAACAGCCGATGGCTCGACAGGGTACCTAGACAGGCAATCAGCGTCTTGATGGAGACGTCCAGACTCTACACGACAGTGTGCGAATACTCCTGACGGCATAGCGCCCAGCGGCCAAGACGCCTGGGAGGGTCTTTCAGCGAGGACAGCCAGCAAAGGGCATGGTGGTCCGTGACAACAGAAAAAGGACGCCCGAGCAAGTGTGGCCCGAATTTAGCTACAGCCCAAACCAGGCCGAAGCACTCACGTTCCGTACAGCCAATGACTGGAATGACCTTCCATCCGAAGTGGCGACCATCATCAATCGTGTTTTATTCAAAACCGCCATTGAAGACCATCTGTGTGCATATTAACTCTTTTGTTTGCCCACCCCTCATGTAACGTCCCCTGTGGACCCTTGAGGAAACAATAAATAAAAAAAATGCAGTAATTTCCCTCGGCAGGTGAAAACAGGCGGCTAACATGCGCAACCACGCAGTGTGGGCCCGGGAGCGTTGTGCTAGCACGGCTCCGATCCCGTAGCCGCAGGCTCTGAGAGGAGTTCAGTAGGAGCCGCGGGATCAAAATCGGTGATGACGTGAACAGGCGGACAAGCGTGGAAAACGCATATTGCTGATCAGTGCCCCAAGTAAAGTCTGTGTTGCTCTTCAGGAGGTCAGTGAGGGGACGAGCGATAAGGGCAAAAACTTGAAGAAAACGGCGAAAGAAGCAACACAACCCAATAAAAATGCGCACGTCTTTCTTTGAATGTGGACGAGGAAAGTGTTGCACCGCTGCAATTTTAGCTGGACCAGGACGTACACCGGAGGCGTCGACGAGATGTTCAAGAATGGTGAGTTTCCGGCGGCCGAATTGGCATTTGGACAAGTTGACCTGTAACCTAGCCGTACGAACGACAGTCAGGATACTCCTAAGACGTTCAATGTGCGAGGCAAATGTGGGCTAGAAGAGAACAACATCGTCATGGTAGCACATTCGTAAGGTTGCACATACATGCGTAAGGGGAGACATATGCCACGAAAGAGTGTACTGTTAGCATAGAAAGCTGAGCAGTTCATTGTGCCGGTTCCTGAGGCGAGATAACTCGTATCTCTGCTCCTGTCCTTCCACTTCGTCACGAGAACATCCGTGATAGTAATGAAGAAGCGCAGCTTGTTGGGCCAGTTGGTGATGGCAAGTAGAAAACCAGCGGAAAGGACGCGTTCTAAAGGAGGAGGATTACACAGGACAACGCTGGAAACACAACTGAAAATTCTTTTCTTGGTGAATCGCCAACATCAGAACAGGGCGCAAATGCGCGAGAGCAACCACAAACGTTAACAAAACAACAAACACAAAATTGATTAAGCGACCGAAGAGTGCATGTGGCAACCTAATCCCATTCATGAAACTGTACTCTTTTGCCGTGAACCTAACAGAGCTGTCGCTGACGCATTCAGTTCCTAACTGCTATATTTTGAAGGCTTCTAAGATTTCTCGTTCTATCTGCGTTTTGCCGCGGCCGATGATTCTGACATTATGGAACAGGGGTGTGCAGTCTTTGCAGTGGTTGCAATGTCTTGGCAGATTTGCTGGGTAGCCTGGCTGCAGCGAAGTGCGGTGCTGCCTCATACGGTCGTTGATGCATTGACCTGTTTGGCCTATGTAGGCTTTGCCACAAGATAATGGAAGCGAGTAAACAACATCGGTTGCGCATTTGGTGAACATGCTCTGGTACTTGACATTACATTTCTTTTTTTTGTGCTAATTTTAGAGATACGTGAACAAAGCGACGACAGTTCGATGGGCGCAGAAAAGACAACCTTAACACCGTATTTCATGGCTACTTTTTTAACGTTACGTGAGACTTTATGCAGGTATGGGATTACAGCAGGTCTGGATTCACTAGGTATTTCATCTTTTTTTGTACTATGACTTAAACTTACTGGTCAAGGTCTCAGCAATAGAAACGAGGACGTCCTCAGCGTAGCCCGCTGACCTCAAGCGGTCAAGCTGCCCTAAGAAACTCTTCGGCATATTGTGTGTACAAGACCTGCGCAGAGCATTACCGAGACAAAGGTTGGCAATGCCTCTCTTCACAAGTTTGGAATGTGAGGAGGAGTAGCGCAGCAGGCTTTTCTTAGTCCCTGGAGAGTAGCTACAACAAACGTGCCTCTCTTCAGAGAAGGCGAGAGTCAAATCTAAAAACCTAATTGAGTCATAAAGGGGCACCTCATGAGTAAAACTCAAGTCAGGACAGGTATGGGTAAAGAAGGTCAAGATGTCATTTGCGGATGCTTTGACACTGTCACGGGAAATTAAGAAATCGTCTACATACCTAAGCACGTTCACTACTCGATCGCCAGTAAGCTTGTCATGCAATACTTGCCAAAATCGGACAAAAATATGCGGCACAAAATAGGAGGTACACGCCAGCCAATTGGAGCGCCCTGCTTCTGTATGTCCGTGATAGTGGCGCGACGAAGAAGCTCTGTTTCATGAGTAAAACTCATTTCATTGTATGAGAATTTTTAACAGGCCGAATTAGTAACAAGAAATTGCACGATTAAAGAGGACAGGAAAAGATGAATGCGCGTGTTTAGTGTATTTTTTTGCGCTTTTCATTGTCTTCAAGCTAAGTACCAATCTGCCGAAATGCCACACTATTCACTATCCATGAATTCGTTGCATTGGCTTTTAATATGAAGGAGAAAATTGAAACCACCTGCACTGTGTACAGCGGATATTTATTGACCTTTACCTTCCTAGCATGTGCAGAAATTCACAGTGATGAGCCCAAGCTGGTTATTGAAGTTTTATGTTTCGATATGTTCAGAAACAACACATTTAGTATGTTTTGCTGAAGTATTTTACCTTTATCTTTCTTTAGTTAGCATTCGGACCAAGCCATAAAACCTGTAGCCATGTATTTCGCCTGCAATGTTTTCCCAGGCGGCACGAGCTGAATGTCGTTTTCCCACAGCCAGAAAACACCAGTGAAAGTACAAGTAACGCAGTGCTGTTGCTTTACATGACCTAGCCGTAGCTTTCCATCGCGTAATGTACACCCGGGAAATTCTTTAACTGCATCGCGCGACCATCGACCCGCTTGCTTTCCACAGCGCAGAAAGGCGAAACAAGCGAAAATAAGCGCATGTGTTTTAGAGGAGCTATTATCGCTTGCTTCTCCGCTCCGCTCCCAGATAAGGTGCTGACAAGCCACCGGTTTGATGGTCACGTGGTGCTGTTAAAGAATTGGAACAGTGTACTTCTCATTGAGTGCCCTAAAACGAGTGTTATGCGATACACTCTTTGTAAGACTCACAATCCTGTTTGATGACGCCGATGCTTGGCAAAGCTGCCCGTTCTAATAAAGACCCATGGTATCTGCGGCTGCTGCAGATCGAGGCTCCAAGGCGACAGGCTGTCGCTGAAGACTTCGTGGACTCAGAGAACATTGCCGACCTGGTCGGCTTGGGCGTAGCGAATGACGTCTTCGACGCACTACCCGCCGCCGAACGGAACGTGGGCGTCGCTAATGACGACGCCAAGCTCAGTCCTGAGCAGGTGTTCTTTGTGTCCTTCTGTGCTTGGACCTGCGACCTCCGGAACAGGCCTGAAACTGGACGGTACGGGACCGGTCCGGGCCGCTGCATGGTGCCTCTCATGAACAACGCCCGATTTGCCAAGGCATTCGGATGTGGGGACACCGCCTTCATGAACCCACCTCAGAAATGTTCATACTGGTGAACTCTTCGGCTTCCTGTGATAGCCGCTTCAGGTGTTCCTCAGCTCTGCACGGATCTGCGCATTGCAGAGGTGCACAAATAAATAAATAGTTTTCTTCTTTACAGACAGCATTAAAAAGTTGGACGAGGTACTTAAGCTCCGCCTTAAAGGCATGAGGTCATAGCTGAATGCGCTAACGCCCAAATATGGGAATTGGTCGTTCTAACTTTATATTCATAGATCCGTAAGAGTTTTCATACCGCTCCTGGCGCGGCGGTGTAGCGGTTAAGCGATGGCCTTGCGATGGCACGTGCTCCTAGCGATGGCAGGCGCTCTTCGCGAGCGGCCATTTATTGTTTTCACTGACACTTTCCACGGCGAGTAGTTTGCTCACTATCCGGGGTGGCAGATCGTGACAGGGCCGCAAGGTCACGTGACCTAAGTGGCCCCTCTTCCTCCTAGGGTGCTCTCTGGGAACCACCTGCGGGAGCCATGCCCGTGATTTTACACTCACAACGCCGGAAATGCCCGTGATATCTCGTTCAAAACGCCGACACCGGATTTTCTGCGTAACGAGGGACTTCAACGCTGTCGCTTTAAAATACAGCTCAATATGTGGCTTCGAGCTGTGCCATGGCGAATGGCTAATTCAGCGGCAGGAGAGCGCATGGGACCGTCATTTTACTAATGTTTGCGTTATTCGCAGTTTTCGCTTTTATTTCCACCTGCCGTGGCGATTGGCAGAGCGGAGATAACAAGCCGAAGCTGTCCTGTGAAATTGTCACGACCAGCTGACAACGCGAGTGGCGCTGCCTACGCGAGGCAGTTCTGACAAAAATTTATCTCAGGCGCAGCTCGGTATTCAGCGGCAACAGCGGCACGCAATAATATGCCCTTATACACTTCCGTGTGTTTCCTCAGGTTGGCTGCATTTCGTAGCAGTTGTTTTAATTCATTTATAGTGATGCTGCCGCTGGCTGCCGGTGCTGTTCTTGCAACCCATGATTGTTTATTGCTGTAATCGCCTATCGCATAACTGATGGTTGTCTTGGATGTTGAGGAAGATTTCCCAACAGACAGATTTCAATACATGTTGTGAGTACCATAAAGGTTACAATTTTAGTAAATATTCCGCAATAAGAGAACACGTATTTACGGAAATATATCTGGCCAGAAAAGCTTTAAGGTGCCAGATGTGCCACTTGCATACTTCTAAAGGTTCCAGATAGCAAAACCTGACTCTGCCTAGAGCCTGAAACAGAGAGCTTGTCGTCATGAGCATAAAAATCCGACACTAGTAGCTACTAAATTTGCCGCAAATAGTTTGTTAATCCATATATGCGGAGACTCCAGAAATTAGAAAATACTAAAATATTTTGGCCTTTGGTTGTTTATTTTATTTCTAAATTCAGAGCCATCTTTTTTTTTTGTAGAATACTTTTCCCAAGGCCGACTTTTGGGCCGTTCTACATTGTAGACTACTAGGCGTATTTACTAGCTTTAACGCGCTGTAACGCTTCAAACATTTTTAAAATCGACTTTAAAATTTCATTTTGTCTCCCGAGATAGGTTGTCGGTGTCCTGTCGAACCACCCTAGCGCCTACTTCTACTGCACACTCCGTAATGATACCTGTGAGATTATTGTTCATTCTTTCAACATTAAGTTCGTCTTCCTCAGTTAGAGCTGAATATCGGCTTCGACAGGATACCGGCGAGCTATTTAAGGAGACGAAAAATCTGATTAACAAACTCCAACCCATGAAAGCGTCTAACTCTACGGACGCTATCACAGCTAATAAATGAGGCCAAGGTAGCCGTCATAAGGAAGTTTAGCATGGAGAGAATCGAGGGTGCTCTAAAGAACGTAGGTAGCCTACAGGTGAATAGGACGTAGGTAAATAGAAAACTAGGGATAGGTAAAAGCCAGATGTATGCCCTAAGAGACAAAGAGGGCAATGTCATTAGCAATATGGATAAGATAGTTAAAGTAGCCCAAAAGTTCTACACAAATTTATACCGTAGCCAGTCCAATCAGAACGTTAATGAGAGAAGCAGTACACCACACCCATTGGAAAATCTCGCCAGTAAAAAAAGAGGAACAAAGCCTTAGGAGCAATGCAAAGACTGAAAATAGCTGGTGTGGATCAGGTAACAGCAGATCTATTGAAGGACGGAGGAGAGATTATGCAGGAAAAGCTAGCCAGCCTATATATGCAATGCCTTATGACCTGGAACGTACCAGAAGCTTGTAGGAACGCTAATATCGTCCTAATGGATGAGAGAGGAGACGTGAAGGAGTTTGAAAAATTATACCCATTGGCTTACTGTCTATTGCCTACAAGCTATGTGCCGAGGTAATCGAAAATAGATTCAGGATAGCCCTAGACTTCAATCGACGAAATGATCTGGCAGGCTTTCGTAAAGAATACTCAACATAGACCTTTTTCATACTATAAATCAGGTTGTAGAAAAATGAAATATATATATATAGCGCTCATTGAGTACGAGAAAGTATTTGACTCAGTTTAAATCTCAGCAGTCATGCAGGCACTGCAGAATCACGGTTCAGGAGTCATGTGAAAGCACTGTAAGTTATCTATAGCGACTGTACCGCTACCATAGTACTTGATAAAGTTAGCAATAGAATTCCAATAAGGAATGATGTCAAGCAGGGAGACATGACCTCGCCAATGCTATTCACCGCCTGTTTACAAGACGTGTTCCGAGGCCTGGATTGGGAACAGTTGGGGATAAGAGTTAATGGAGAATACTGTGGCGTTCTACAGCGCAAGCAAGAACCACGAAGTTGTGGCGAAGTGCGCCGACAGAATTTCTTTATTTCATCTAACAAAGTTACTAGCGAGCGTCAGCAGAGCTGGGCCGCCGTCAGTGACAAGCTACGACGAAGTGCCGCGACAGCGCTTGGTGCCGTGGTATATAAGCCCTTATCAAAGGGGCATATCCCAGTAGCGCGCGTGTTGATATCAGTGTGCGCTCAGCCACTACAAATACCTTGGTAATTTGCGATTCGCTGATGAAATTTCCTTGCTAAGTTACTCAGGAGCTTTGCTAAGCTGCAAAGCACGATCAATCAGACAAGGAGAGCAGAACGATCGGTCTTAAATTTGACATGCAGAAAACTGAAGTTTTGTTTAACATTCTCGCAAGTTAACAGCAGTTCACATTTCGTAGCGGGGTGCTGGAAGTGGTAAGGGAATGCGTCTACTTAGGGCAGGTAATGGCCACTGATTAGGATCATGATAGGGAAATAACTATAAGAAGAATGGGGTGGAATCTATATGGCTGGTTCTCTCAGATCATGAATGGCAGTTTACCAAAATTCCTCAAGAGAATAGTCCGCCCCCGCGATGGCTCAGTGGTTATGGCACTCGGCTGCTGACCCGAAAGACGCCAGTTGGATCCCGGCCGCGGTGGTCGAATTTCGCGGAGGCGAAATTCTAGAGGCCCGTGTACTGTGCAATGTCAGCGCCCGTTAGAGAACTCCAGATGGTCGTAATTTCCGGAGCCCTTCACTATGGCGTCCCTCATAGCTCAATCGCTTTCTCACGTTAAAGCCTCATAACCAATAAAACCATAAAATCAAGGGAAAAATGTACAAGAGCCGTATCTTACCAGTACCCACCTACAGGGCGGCAGAAAGGTGGAGGCTAACAAAAGGGATTCAGCTTAAGGACAACACACTGAGCTATGGAAAGAGAAATGATTGGTGTGACGATAAGAGACCGGACGGCGACAGAGTTGGTGAGGGAAAAAAACGCGGGTTAAAGACATCATAGTCGAAATCAAGAGGAAGAAATGGGCTTGGGCAAGGCATGTAATGCGCAGGCAGGATATCCACTGGTCCATAAGGGTAGGATATTGAATTCCAGGTGAAGGCAAACGTAGCAGGGGGCGGTAGAAATTTATTTGAGCGGATTATTCCATTATGTTTGCGGGGATACGGCTGCCGCAGCTGGCAAATGATGGGGTTAATTGGAGAGACATGGGAGAGGCCTTTGCCTTGCAGAAGGTATAATGAGGTTGATGACGATAATGCTAACTATTAAAATTGTATTTGATGATTAACATTAAAAATAGGGAGCAATGTTAGCAGAGAGACCAGCGATCACAAATTTCTTAGCTTATCCTTAACAACAGCCCGCAGGAGGCGGACGATTGGCTCTAAACTAAAAAAAGTAACGAAGTTGGATAAATTCAGGAATATTAAACCACGAGAAGGTGGCATCAGAACAACTAAAGAATGGGTTAAAACATAAACAATGCTTACGCAAAAACGACCCAAAACATCCAAACCCCAACAGAAACACCAGCGGTAGATATCTCCTCCATTTATGGGAAGCACAAAAAGTCTACTAAAACGGTCGAAAAACTAAATATTAAATAGGAAACTACCTTTAAATATAGCGAAGGGTTCGGCCGAAGCCCAGGAGTATGCTACAAAGCTCAGCAAGCAAAACTTTGCAGCTTTGTGACTAGCTGAAAGACACCCCAATTACGTCGAAAACATGGACTATCTTACGATGAGTAATAGAGCTATCCAAAGTCAAATGGGGCTCAAGCAGAACGCTCCATTCTACAGCCCTTAAACTGTGGGGCATGGACGCAGATTTAACAACAACCATTTACAATAAGTACATAGGGGACTCCTCCCCGGCTTGCCAAACTCCATATGAGAGCCAGCGAAACCTCTCTTGAATCTTTCATAACAGTGGGTGAGGTCTACGCAGCAACCCGTATGTCCAAAAGAAACACTGCCCTGGCAGGTTCCAGGCTTAAAAATGGCATAATCGGGAACCTCAGCAAGGATCACCTGATGAACCAAACCAAGTATATCAACGAAGAACTGTGGAGAAAGGTCAGCTCCCATCGGCTTGGAAAGACACGGACACCATCACACTACCTGAGGCAGGAAAGCCACCGGCTATAGAAGGTCTCCGTCCAATCTCCCTCATTTCTTTCCTTATAAAGCTCTATGAACGAGTAATCCACCTGAGGCTTCAAAATTGCATACAAGACAGCAAACTATTTCCTTCATGCATGCTGGGCTTCCGCGAGGGCCTCTGCACGCAAAATGCCTTTCTCCGTATTAAGAAGTCATAAATAGCTCTCTTAAACACGACGAAAAGATCGCCCTCGCACTGAATTGAAAGGGGCGTTCGATAATATCGGCCACCACACTATATTACATTAATTCAACAATATCAACTGCGGGGAG
This sequence comes from Amblyomma mixtum, assembly GCF_055824585.1. Lineage (NCBI taxonomy): Eukaryota > Metazoa > Arthropoda > Arachnida > Ixodida > Ixodidae > Amblyomma > Amblyomma mixtum. Next base: position 181,896,593 of record NC_143012.1, on the reverse strand, counting down.
AAGATCTTCAACCACGTGAAGGCCTTCCTCTCGAAGCAAACAGCCACTATACGAATTGGAGAGGTCCGGTCACCCACGGTACCCATGCCCAACAAAGGCACTCCGCAGGGCTCTGTAGTCTATCCAATGCTGTTCAACATAGCAGTGCTCAGCTTAGCCAAAAAACTCTTAACCCGCGAAGATGTTGGCTTCACCTTCTGTACGAACATCACCATATGGGCTACACAGGGATCCCTGGCGCAGAAGGAAGAAGCTGTGCAAGCAGCTATAGGTATGGTCGAAAAATTTACTGAAGAGAGTGGTCCTCAATGCTCCCCGGAGAAATCCGAACTTATCAGGCCGCACAGCAAAAATTACAAGACCCGGATATAAACTGAACTTTACTTATGAAGGCACAACAGTGCAGTGCAGTCTGACTGTTTTAGACTGCAATGGCCCCAGTCGTTGGGGTCGGAACGTGTTGAAAAAAATTAACAGACGAACGCATAAAGGTGCTGAGCGTGTATTTGAAGGCTCCCGTGTCAAAGCAAGCCTTGGAGGACGTGCTGACGTGCTGCAGCAACACTCCAACCTTTTCACTGAGTACACTGGTCTCTAAAAGGCCCGCCAGCCCGACTGCACATCAAGGCTGGAGCAAACCCCAAGATCTTCAAGGCAACGAAAATTCCTTCTCCACTTCGTGATAAAGTGTCTAAGGAGCTTGACAGATTAGATTCAGCTGGCATAATATAGGACCGCTAATCGTTTTGACTAAAAATGCTTCAAGAAGTTTTCGCTGACGCCTGGACTTGATTTCCCCTGCTAATAATGCGTATGTCGTGAAACAGAGGCAAACTTGTGCGACAGTCCTTCACATGCAACTCCAGGTTTTTGATCCTTGTGCCCACTAGCAACGTGTTTCCTGAGGCGTTCATTCAAGCATTTTCCAGTGTGTCCGATGTATACTGTCTCATAGAACATGTGGATTGAATACACAATTCCCACCGCGCACATTGCGATCTTCGTTTGGTGGGGTGGTTGGTCTTGAAGCCTTGTTCTCTTCACAGCAAGAGATGCGGGCGCAAAGACCAGAAAGCACACGAGGGGCTGAAAACATCATTTTGACACCACATTTTCGGCCACTTTTTGCATCCCATGGGAAATTTTGCGGTAGGAAGGGATCACCTTTGCGTTTCTTGCCCCATACTTTCATAAAATTTCGCATGGGCTAAAAAGTGTGTTCGAAAAATTTGATGTAAACTTGGTTTTTTCAGCCCCCTGAGATCTATTTTGTCTTTGCACGAGCATCTACGACTGTCAAAGTGAACAAGGCCAACAACCAGATGAAGTTCACAATGTGTGCGATGGCGGCTGTGTATTCGATCCCCATGTCCAGTATTCATCAGGAAGACTGCACAATGCCTGAATTATCGCCTCATGGAACACGGCAACAAGTTGCAAGCAGACACAGGTATCAATCTTGCTTTGCATGTGAAGGACTGTAGCAGGTGTTCGCCTGTGTTTAATTGCACGAACATCATCAGCAGAGTGAACTCCAGGCACGAGAAAGAACTGCTTGAAGCACTCCTAATAAAAAAGGTTGAGCAGTCCTGCATGATTATCTTGTCTGACTTTATCACAGATAAACAGTGACGCTTTTTATCGGGTATGGGATGGCGAGTGGGCTTGATTTTTTTTTTAATTTCCATGTATGCTTCCTCGAGAAAATGGCTTTAAGTATGCAGATGAGCCAAAAAGAAATCAGCTGCAAGTCTGACGGTAGTGTGTGTGTGTACCTTCTCATCATCCTGCGCCTCAGTTTTCGCTGCTTTTTCGCTGGAATACGGGTTAAAATTTACAAATTTGGTAGGCACGTGCAAGCGTTTATGCATATATGATAGGGCCATCTCGTTGCGCTAAGAGTTGACAAGTTATCAGATCACTCACTAGAGCATGATTACGGAAAAAACCAGCAGAAAACGGCGCATTCATAAGGAGTAGCGCACAGAGCTACGCTTCATCACTAGTGCATAAACCAGAAATCGCTGAAAGAAAAGATTTCAGTCCCACATTCGTATTGTGGAACCCTATATGAATATACAAAAGCAGGGAAGTTGCTCACAGGTCAGGTTACCTTTTTCATTCGCAGAAAAGTGCTTGAATTTCAGTAACGCTTATTACTTGAACAAACTTTTTACTGGTCCTGAAATTAAATCATTTATCCAAAAGGGGCTCTCTCGTTATTTCATACTCATTTACCTCAGCAAACGCTCCGTAGTGAGAGGGCATTTTAAAAAAAAATCAAAAATGGCTCCAAGAAGGAGTCCCGCTGCCTTGTACAGACTGGTTGCGGAGATGCACTCCTCTCTGTCGACTCCAACGACGACCAGGTGGATGTCGCCCATACCTGTGCCTGCATGGAAAAAAATGACTAGCACGTAAGTACTACTGGGTTAAAAGTTTGGTTGTGTAATTTAAAGACGAACTCAAACTACGCATACGACAAGCATGGCGTCATAGGTATAGCATCAGAGATTAAATTTCGCTGCCCTTAAGGTGACAGGGCAGCGAAGGCTCTCGGCGTGGGCTATCCTGCGATTTTCGCTTTCGAACATGTCGTTCTAGCAAGATGGTAGTTCTAGGAAATCGGGGCCCGCTTGTACGAAGCTCTCGCAGCCTGTTGCAGGCATACCGGACCTCGGAGTTATCACTGCAAACTGCGGCCAGCGCAGCAGGAACATAGAACCAGCGGGCCGACCGCCGCCGCCTTGCACAGCTGCAGCGAGAGGAGCCGGGACGAGAAGAGCCGACCGAAAAGCTGCTGGAGAGGTCCGGAGAGAAGAAATAGGCGCGGCAGAGCGCGCGTAAATGGCAAAGGCGTGCTCGAGATGTGCGCGCAAAGACGGAGGGAGTGGCGAAGTGACCTACTACAGGTAGAAGCAATACGGCAGAGAACACGTCACACACCGGAATTCCGGCTGATCGAGCTCCTCTGGCTGCTCTACAAACTGGAGGCAGGCCACGTCTTGAGCAAGACGATGCGTGCATGCTACTTCTGGAACCGTAAGAGTTTTAAGAACAGTGAGGCCGATTTAATTCAAAAGCGGAATAGGCACCGAACGAGCAATTTGGGCTGTATAGCTGTCACACCATATCTTGAAGCAGACCGCACGAAAGCAAGACATGTTGTTTATTTATTTATTTGTTTGTAGATACTGCAATCACCACACGGTGGTTTTAGCAGGGTGGTACAAGCATGATTTAAAACAAAGTCATGTACAGAAAGAAAATGCACTGAGCACTGATTATAGCATAGAAAGACCAATAACACACAATGCATAGCTAGGCCCAACAACAACAAATAAATAAAATGGTAAATTATCACTCGCAAGGTTACAGCAAAGAAGCAAACTAGCAAATAATGCATGAAATAGCATTATTCTAAACTTGATAAAAACGCAGTTAAGTTTGGTGCAGAGACGTCGTTGTGCTTCAGCTGATAACAATCAACTGTTGCGCAGGGGAAAAAAGAATACTTGAAAGTGTCGCCACGCGAGGAAAACGGGGTAATAGTTGCATTATGCCGTTGGCGAGTAGCGTATGTGGAAGTGAAACATATGTTTCGTTTATTGTTTCGTTTATTGGGGTTTAATGTCCCAAATCAACTCAGGCTATGAGAGACACCGTAGTGAAGGGCTCCGGAAATTTCGGCCACCTGGGGTTCTTTAACGTGCACTGACATCGCACAGTACACGGGCATCTAGAATTTCGCCTTCATCGAAATTCATCCGCCGCGGCCGGGATCGAACCCGCGTCTTTCGGGTCCGCAGCCGAGTGCCGTAACCACTGAGCCACCGCGGCGGGGGAAAGATATGATCTCACTTATGTCAATAAACGAGGTAATAGATATGCCGTTGGCGAGTAGCGTATCCGGAAGAGATAGACATTGGTTATGTCAGTCTTATAATGGCCATTAATTGGTATAAAAGCTTCAGTCGGGAGTAACAATTTTCTTTTGCGCCAAGAGAGAAAGATCCGCCCTCTTTAAAAGATCTCTAACAGAAGTTCTGGTAAATGTGTTATAAATGAAACGCATTAGAACAACCACAAGCGCCCGATCGGCTAGCATGGCAATGGGCTCGCGTGTTCCCGTCACCTGTGTGTTCAATCAAGCATACAAGGCTACCTCTCGCGTTAAGACCGAGTGGGTTCACAAGGAACGCGCAAATGAAAGTTCGCAGTGGTGGTAGCCCTTGTGTAGAGTGCTAAGGAAAGCGGGCGAGCACTGCGCGAAACGAATCCACGACTGGCCCGAGGAGAGAAACATATTACGTGGGCCGCCGGGGTGTGCACCCCACGATGGCTCGAACGAGACTTTCCGTGCTTGTTTCATTCACCCCGTACCCAAAGGAAAATGTAAGGAAATATAGTAAACATGCAGTACACCTACCGTAATCAGGGGCACTTCGTTTGAGACTGCAGCCACTTCCATGAATCCAAGCCTCGCCGTCTCTTCTGGAACGCGAAAAAAAAACAAAATGGCATGCACAAAACCGACCACGTCATGACCACACAAGGAGGCTAAAAAAAACTTCAATGCATAGTTCGCGAATGTCAGGATATCAGGCGTTCCATAGCGACCGGGGCGAGACGTCGTCGGTTACGACGCTAGTGAAACGAAACGCAGCGGCGATGGAACACCAGCTCGACTCGCGGGAGATTGAGAACGTCTGCGTCGAAATTTTAACGGGCACGAAAATGGAACCAAGCCTCTTTGTGTTGAATATATACAACTCGCCTAAACAAAGGAAGATGAGGTTCAGAGCCCTACTCCGCAAGGCTCTCAAAAATTAGCAAAACCGGCCACTCATGGTAGTGGGGAACTTCAGCGCGCATCATCAGGCTTGCGGGTACTGTAATCAGTGTCCAAAAGGTAGACAATTACAGGAGGACATGCACTTCGGATCTACAGCTAACTTTTCTAGAATGCCGCGGGATCCAGCAGCGGTTGGTTCCTTTCCCTGCTGGTATTCTGCCTGGCATCGACAGCTATCTTTCCAGAATGAGATTTCTATATTCAAAAAAGAGGCCTTTGTACAGGTTCTTCGGTTGCTCCTGCGTTATGCGACCTATTTTTATCCACGATTCGCACGCGCATTCAAGCTAATCTTTCCGACCTTCCTGTGTTCCGATACGTTGATGAATTCTTTTAAGCAACTGTCATGCAAGGAAATGTGGCGTTGTTAAGGAAGCGTTGAGCATTTTTTCGGAGCACGGTGCAGGGTTAAAGTTCACTTGGGAAGCACCTACACGATGATGGTTTTTTATGGCGCAAGGGCATGTGTGGCCAAAGAGCGCCATGTCACGAGGTATCTTTGTCTTGTCAAGGTAGAGTCAGAAACCCATTTCCCAAACACTTCCCCAAAAAGAAGCCGTACACCAGGCAGCGGAAAGCTTGTACCCATGTATCACCGGTGGGTACCCGGCGGCACTGGGGATCGAACCCTGCACCTCCCGCATGCAAGGCGAATACTCAAACAACTGGGCCACCGCTGCGGTGGGAATCACTTACAGGTGGCCGCATTCAATTCTTAGATATTGAGGTGGGTTTCACCAACCTTAATTTGCGCTTTATGTACCATCCACGAACCAAAAAGCGTCCGTTGCGTTTTGACAGTACGCACTGCAAGGCTGTTAAGCGGGGGATGGTGTCTTCCTGTCTTCATGGAGCAGCAACAAAATCCTGCACGCACTGCATTGCCGCTAGTATCTAAGAGCAATTCAGGCGTCTGAAAGAGGCAGGACTCCCAGTAGACACTATACTAGCAGTGTATGACAGCATTTTGCAAAAGCAGAAAGCCCCAAAGGATCACTGCAGCAGGGAAAATAAGAAAACAAAAGGAAGACTCCTGTCCTGGTGATACCATATTATCATATGTTTTTGACATAAGTTCAAGAAGCTGTTGGCGGAATATTGTAACGTACAAGTTGTTTTCTCTGCCCCACATAAACTTTCCAGGGGCCGCCGCGGTGGCTCAGTGGCTATGGTGCTCGGCTGCTGGCCCGAAAGACGCGGGTTCGATCCCGGCCGCGGCGGTTGAATTTCTTTGGAGGAGAAATTCGAGGCCCGTGTACTGTGCGGTGTCAGTGCACGTTAAAGAACCCCAGGTGGTCGAAATTTCCGGAGCCCTCCACTACGGCGTCTCTCATAGCCTCAGTCGCTTTGGGACGTTAAACCCCATAAACCAAACCAAACCAAACTTTCCAGGGTCTGCACTAAGACAACGAAAGAACGAGATGTCTGCACGACGGAACATCAAACGAGGTTCACGGAATGCAAGGCGAACGTTGTGACCAGAATTCCTATCAGCTGCGGGCGTCATTACATTGGGCAGACAGGAAGATGCTTCAATGAGAGGACGAGAGTACAGATTGCGCAGCAAATCAAGAAGTAACCTAGCCGACCATTGCAAAGCATGTGAAACAGCCAGAGAACGAATGCTATCCGAAAATAGTAACACAGAATTCTTAAGATTAGCTAAAGCAAAAACGGAGCGCGAAGTCATTGAATCTTGTAGGGTGCGGTGAGTGGTTCGTTGGTACGACATTATAAGAACAATAAACAACTGCGCGAAAATGACGGCACAAGAGAGAAGCATACGGGACAGGCGCAGTCTAGCAACTGGTTTATTGCACCAACGCCTCCTTCCTTCAACAACAAAGCACATGGGCGCCAAGAACACAAAGGCAAGAAACCGTAATCACGTCGTCAACACAATAAATTCCAACTGCTTGCGGTACAAGTGGATAGACGCCTCACTAACACATTTGTCAGGCCCTCACCTCGCGATTCCCAAAGCTGCAATAATTTCGCATTCTTTCTTTTCCCTCGCGCGTCCGATAACCCCAGTCCTGCCAAAAAGCGGAGTGCATTCGTGGTCATCATGCTTGCAGGTCTTACAATGCTTAAGCAGATGCTGCTCCCGGGAATCAGCTAAGGAATTCGAATGCTCTAATAATGTAATGTTGATGCAGCGGCCCCTTTTCCCAACGTACACCTTAACACAGGTCAGCGGGATCTGATAGGTTATACTGGATCTACGCTGCACAAATTTGTTCCTGTGGTTATTGCTACACTCCGCCTTCTTTTGCTTATCTTTCCTGGCTAAATTAAACAAACATGACTGCTTGCAAGGAGCTGAAAAAAGGACGTCTACCCTGAGTTTACCGGGGAAACTCTACAGGCCGTGCGAAACCCTGTGAACATAGGGTACAACTTCACACTTTCTCCTCTGCTGTGTACCCTTCCCAGAGGCCTCGAGTTGGAGCGTATAGATTTTAACAGGTACTAAGCGCCAGTCTGAAGAAGGGCAAGTGGAAAACCAGCAGACCAAAGGCGATCAACCTGAGCATCAAAGCTAACCTGAACCTTATGTTGACGGGACTCTGCTAACGAGGCCCTGAGGCAATTTGACGCAATACACCTCTTAACAAGCTTCTAATGGCAAGAGCCTTTTTGGTGAAAAGGCCATGTCAGCTGTTCTAAACAACTTTCGCAGCACTGATTTCAAGCCGTCTAAGGTGAAGGCAAAGGCGGTTGCGCTTTTGAGGGAACTGAAACTCGACCGGTTAAAAGTGAAGTGATGAAAAACAAGATCCAAGAGCTCTCTGTGTTTTTCAGTGCCAAGAGCCGCAAAATAGAGTGCCATTTCAAAGCCATTGTCCCAGAAACTGGATCCTGGCAAGCTGTGGTCAGTCAGTACCTTCGGCATAATCTGGGAAATCTGGCACCACACGATGCGTTCGAGGTCAGCAGCTCGCACCGAGTGGCGGAAATGTTGAGGGATAGCGTGTCTGCTGCTAACTCGAGTTTCTTGGTTGACATCGAACAGTTGTCCTGCTCCCTTCCACACGATGATCTGTTCCGTGCAGTCAGGAACTGTATTTATCGATCTGGTGCTGTGTCTTTAAGGATGCGTGTCGTAGTTCTGTAGAAGGTATTTTAGAATTGCTTAAGGTATGTCTTACCTCGACAATTGTGAGTAATCAGGATAAATTTTACGTGCAGACGGGAAAGTGCCGGGTCTTGTGGAGCTCGTGTTTTATCTGAGATCTTTTTTGCTGAAATTGACCGCTTGCTATCGCTGGTACTATCTGATGACCGCATCGTTCAAGTCAAAGTCAAAGTTCGTTTATTGCATGTTTATGGTACAAGAACAAAAAAACACTGGAATGCAGAAGGAGGTCCCAAAGTCAGAGACTGGTTTGGACCTCCTGTGAGAACAATTGTAAAAATGAATATAGAGACAGCAGATGCAAAAATTATAAAGGTATTGGCATCAGTAAATAGCAGTAAGTGAGATACCAGAAAGAATTCAAACAATTATTTAAATGAAAAAAGATTACACACCTAAAAGCGTGCAGAAGAACACAAGACAAAAATCATAGAGTGGCATAAATGACAAAACTAGTACCATTGTAGTAGTAGTATTAGGGGGATTGTAAAAACTGACCAAGAGCAGATTTAAAGGCACAAATATTAGATGATTGCTTAATGGTAACAGGTAATGAGTTCCATAAAGTGGTAGCGGAGAAACGAACTGTTTGTTTACCATAATTAGTGTTAGGTTTAGGGAGTAAGAAGTTATTGTGATCAGCAAAACGTGTGTCGTTGCGACGCGGAATTTGGTCACTGGTAGTTAGCGAAAAAGGAAGTAGCTCTCTAACAGACTTCTACATAATGGTACACAATTTGTATTCGATTTCGGGTGTTCAGATACGCCGAGGACTCAGATACGTTAACAATAACTTGGCACAGGGGGCGAAGGAGGTTTTAGCATCTTCAAAGTATACTTTTGCGAGCTTTAATTTTACTTTCGAACATCAAGATAAGATTTGATTGCGATTCTTACATTTAAAACTGTTTTTTAACGATCCTGACTACCTCTGCTAGGCGCTCATACCTAGGTCAAAAAAGGCACGCCTGCCCTTTGACTCGTGGCATTCCAAGCTGGTTAAGAGGGGTACTGCGTCAACTTGCCTCAGGGCCTCGTTCCAAGTCCTGTCAACATAAGGTTCAGGATAGCTTTAATGCTCAGGTTGAACGCCTTCGGTCTGCTAGTTTCCCAATTGCCCTTCAGGCTGTCGCTTAGTTCCTGTTAAAGTCCTTAAGCCCCAACTCGCGGCCTCTGGGGAAGGATACACAGGAGAGGATAAAGTGTGAATTTGTACCCTATGTTCACAGGGTTTCGCATGGCCGGAAGATTGTCGCCGGTAAATTCGAGGTAGACGTCCTTTTTTCATCTCCTTGCAAGCTGTCGCGTTTGTTCAGTTTAGCCAGGAAAAATAAGCAAAAGAAGCTTGAGGAGCAGATTTGTGTAGTGCACAAATTCATTGAATCTCAATGAATGTAATCTATGAGATCGCGCTCAACTGTGGAAAGGGCTACGTCGGGAAAACGGGCCGCTGCATGAACATAAGATTATCAGATCATTCGAATTACTTAGCTGATTCACAGGGCAGCATCTGCCTAAGCATCGTAAGACCTGCAAGCATGGTGACCAAGAATGCACTTCGCTTTTAGGTAGGACTAAGATTATATGACGAGGGAGGGAAAAGAAAGAACGCGAAATTATCGAAGCGTTGGAAAACGCGAGATGAGGGCTTGACAAATGCGTTAGTGAGGCGTCTACTCACTTGTACCTCAAGGAGTTGGAATTGCTTGGGTTGTCGAGATGATTACCGTCTCTTGACTTTCTGTTGCGGTGCGCGTGCGATTTGTTGTTGAAGGAAAAAGGCATTGGTGCAATAAATCAGTTCTTAGTCTGCGCCTGTCCCGCGCGCTTCTTCTTTCTTGTTGCGTCCTTTTTGCGGAGTTATTTGCCGTTATGAAGCTATAAAGGCGTATTTTATAAGAAATGCAGGGCAGAAGTGTGTCAGCACGCCTTCTATTAACTTACTCGACAATGAGGTGTAGTTCCTGAATGGCTACCTGTAGGTGCTAACTGTCTTCAAGAGTGCTTTCCACAAGCACCTTGTCCTGTTGTTGTGAATTGGAATGGTTTCTCATTTTCGTCCTTTTTTTTTGGTTTTTATTCTCTGGCGTTCTATTAGCTCTGACTTCCAATCTTTTCTCATTCCTCATAATTGCATATCCCATTCACGCTTCGTCGTTTCGCCCCTTCCACCTCAAATCGTTCTTTTAGCGTGGAGTCCTGCACACTCCTGTTTTTGTGTTCCTTGTTTTTTTTCTTTTTTCGGTTTCTTAAATTTTTACAGCTTTCTAGATAGAGTTTTACGCCTCCCGTTTGTTTTCGGCCTAATTTCTGCTAGCTTTTACTTCCCTTGCCATGCTCATTCTGTGCAAAAAAAAAAAAAAATTGGCTGTGGTTTGACCAATGACCATCCCAAGTAGAACTGCGGAAGCAACGGCGCGGCGGGAGCTCTCAGGGGGCACTTTGTCTAAAGTGCGTAGGTTGTTTGGTTGGTTGTGACTGAGAGAAGAATGAAATGGAAAGTGAGTGCACGGGCCTGCCAACTGGCTCAAGCCGAGCCACCACCGCTGCCACGTGCAGATAGAAGAGAGTTGAAAGACAAGAGGAAAGTGAAAAAGAGAGAGTAAAGACGCGCGTCGCAACAGCCGCGTCCGCCGGAGCGGACGCTGGCTGAAAAAACAGATACACGGCCGTAGCCCGAAGGCTGCCGACCTCGTTCACCTCCTCCCCTCTAAAGTGCGTAGAGCCGAACGCGTTTTCCGCACCACTTTGACTGCCTATGTGGCAGTGGGCACACATAATTAAGTACTAATTACTAATTAATGATAAATTACTAATTAATGGCTAATTCCTGATTAATGACTAAACACTAATTAACTTCGACTTAATGACGCTTAAGCTTCGCCTTTAAGAGTGGAATGCGACAGCGCGTTGTAGCGCTGCCAGGGAGTCCACGGAACGTCACCATCCGTTCGGCGCAATGCCTTGCCCTTTGAACGCAACGCTTTTTGAGGAAAGGAAGCGGCGCAGTAATTTTCTGTCATCTCGCTGGACACCCGAACGGCACCTTAAAGGAAGGGAGGAAATGGGAGTTAAAGAAGGAAGAGAAAGAGGGGCCGTAATGAAGAAAATTAAAATTGTATTGAGGAAAGGAAGAGTGCGAGAGAGAGAGGGAGACTGTCGGCAAGGCGATGGAGAGCGCGCGGCGGCGGCTCCAGCGGCGGCCCCGGTGTGCCATCATCATCATCATCATCATCAAAACGTTTATTTCCACCGAAATGAGACTCCTTTTTGGACCCCCCGGCACGCAGGCCTAAGGGAGCCCTACTTAGGAGCCTCGCAAACTAAGGTCTGGTGAAGACACATTGTCTCTTCACGGCCTCAGCCGCCAGGCGGATGGCTTGTTGCTGCTTAGCGGTGTCCTCGCTCCGCAGCAAGGTCTCCCAGGCTTCTCTATCTTCTATATTTTGCTCGGCGCCCGGGCTTCCAGCACATTCCCACATGACATGGTCGAGAGTGCCCCTCTCCCCGCACGTTATACAATATTGGTCTTTCTCCTCTTTGGAGATTGTTATGTATACCCAGAAGGGGCTTATATGATTCCCCCTTGCAATCTTCTCCACGCAATTGCCTCCTCTTTTGCGAGGGAACGGTCGGGCGGCGGATAGACCCTCCTGCTCAGCTTATAATGTTCCGTGATCTCGGGGTATGAAATTAGGCTATCTTTCATGTCTATGCGGGAGGGCTGCTCTGCGGCCGCCCGGTGATATAGAGCTCGGGCAAGCTCGTGTGCAGCCTCATTTCCTGCAACAGACTCATGCGCTGGGATCCATATTATCTCTATGTTACGTTCTATCGGCCTCGCCTCGAGGACGTGTTGGGCCTCTTCCGAGATTCTTCCTTTCGCGAAGTTTCTTACTGCAGTTTTGCTGTCACTTAAAATCGTCGTGGCCTTGGTACCGACGCAAGCGAGCGCTATCGCCAACTCTTCCGCCGCATTGGCATCTCTCGTGCGGCTCGAAGCCGCTACCGTTGGTACTCCTGCCCCGTCGACCACAGCGGATACAGCCGCCCCGTGCTGTCCGCACGCCGCGTCTACGTACGCCACCTGGTCTGCCGGTCGCTCCTTCATCTTCCTCTCGTAGGCCTTAGCCCTATGTTCTCGCCTTCCGTTGTTATACACGGGGTGCATGTTCCGCGGCATAGGTGGGACGCATATCTTGGCCCTGATTCCTGCCGGGATGTTTACCATCTTGTGCGTGCTACTTTCTGGCCGGATTCCTACCCATTCGAGTATTGTCCTGCCCGTTTCAGACTGGCCGAGCCGTTCTAATTGGGATATCCTCACCCCCTCTGCCAGCTCAACCCATCTGTTGTGTACCCCCATTTTTTCAAGCCGCTCCATCGACGTAGATATCGGAAGTCCCAGAGCTCGCTTGGCGCATTTCCTCAATATTCTATCTACCTTCTCTATTTCTGCCTTGTTCATGTGCCAGCTGTGCGCCGTGTGACGTCACCCGCTCCTCGCACATGCACAGCTTGGCTTTTCCAGAGCTCCGCGAAATGGCTCAGCGACTAGCGTAGTAAGATGAATCTGTTTATCTTGATTTTGGGGTGTCGTGTGTATATATATATATATATATATATATATAGCGAAGTATACGCTTCGTTAAAGGAAACATATTTATTCAACTCGACGTTTCGATCGGAAGACCGATCTTCTTCAGGAGTGATTTTACATTGTGAATGCATGCCCTTTTATAGGGGCGGGCACAGAACAGGAAAGTGGGAAACACAAAGCACATAGCAGAAAAATACGCATAAAAAATTATTAGAGGCAGTGTGACCCACACACACATACACCAAAAAAAAAAAAGAAAAAAAAAGAAGAAGAGTGCGAGGAACAGGTACTCAGTCAGAAAATACAACGTCCAGATGCGGCCTCTGCTTTGTTAAGCACCACAGGCTTGCTTATTGACAGTCGTGTCCAGCTGGGAGGTGCTCGACAGGTGCGTGGCCGTGCAACAACTTTCGTAGAAAAATGCGAAAACTTGTTCCTTCTCCTGGCCGCGAGAGCAAAAAAATAAAATATGACCCTCCAACAGAGAGAGCAGACAACAGAAAAAAAAGAAGAAAAAAAAAGAAAATGAACAGAGCAAGGAAGAAACCTCGAAAAAAAAGTGAAATAGGTAAAAGAAAACCTTTAAAGTAGTGCTTTTTCTTCGCACCCAGCTATAGTGCACCCACCCCTGGTTGAGGGGAAGTATTGGAAGGAATGTAAAAAAAGAGAAAATATAAGAAAAAAAATATATATAAAAAATGTGAGCTTACATAGTAAAGTTAACAAGGAAAAAAAAAAAGGAATTGTGCGGCATTCGCGTGACCACAAGGTGAGCACACCCGGGGGGGGGGGGGGGGGGGGGGGAACGGCACAGGTGTGGCACAGGTGTGGCATGCAGAAAGGGGTATGACCTCAGACGACTTAGTAAGTGTTGCTTTGTTTAATTTCGTAGGCCCCTGACCTCGGAAGAGAGGTGAGGGTGCCGTAAGTTTCATTAATGCCATTTTGCACTGTGTTAAATTTAAAAATAAAATATGATTCTCGTTGCTCGCGCTCACGAGTGTTTTTGAAGCCACTCTGTAGTATTGTTACTTTAAGTATTGTTACTTGTAGTATTGTTACGACTGCAAATTGCGATTCCAGCAACGTGGTTTACATGCTGGAGTGTGGCGACTGTCGAATGCAATACATAGGCCAAACAGACAATTCCTTCCGTTTCAGATTTAATAACCACCGCTCACATACCCAATCCCTCCCCAACCTCCCTCTTTCGAAACACCTCCGCGAGAAAGGCCACGAGTTTGACAAACTTAAAGTAACAATACTACAGAGTGGCTTCAAAAACACTCGTGAGCGCGAGCAACGAGAATCATATTTTATTTTTAAATTTAACACAGTGCAAAATGGCATTAATGAAACTTACGGCACCCTCACCTCTCTTCCGAGGTCAGGGGCCTACGAAATTAAACAAAGCAACACTGACTAAGTCGTCTGAGGTCATACCCCTTTCTGCATGCCACACCTGTGCCACACCTGTGCCGTTTCCCCCCCCCCCCCGGGTGTGCTCACCTTGTGGTCACGCGAATGCCGCACAATTCCTTTTTTTTTTCCTTTTTAACTTTACTATGTAAGCTCACATTTTTTCATATATTTTTTTCTTATATTTTTTTCTTTTTTTACATTCCTTCCAATACTTCCCCTCAACCAGGGGTGGGTGCACTATAGCTGGGTGCGAAGAAAAAGCACAACTTTAAAGGTTTTCTTTTACCTATTTCACTTTTTTTTCGAGGTTTATTCCTTGCTCTGTACATTTTCTTTTTTTTTCTTCTTTTTTTTCTGTTGTCTGCTGTCTCTGTTGGAGGGTCATATTTTATTTTTTTGCTCTCGCGGCCAGGAGAAGGAACAAGTTTTCGCATTTTTCTACGAAAGTTGTTGCACGGCCACGCACCTGTCGAGCACCTCCCAGCTGGACACGACTGTCAATAAGCAAGCCTGTGGTGCTCAACAAAGCAGAGGCCGCATCTGGACGTTGTATTTTCTGACTGAGTACCTGTTCCTCGCACTCTTCTTCTTTTTTTTCTTTTTTTTGTGTATGTGTGTGTGGGTCGCACTGCCTCTAATAATTTTTTATGCGTATTTTTCTGCTATGTCCTTTGTGTTTCCCACTTTCCTGTTCTGTGCCCGCCCCTATTCGCACTTTTCAGCAACGGTGGCGCCCCCACGCGGTTATTTTCCGAAGCGCTCGCCCGGTGATCAGCGTTCGCAGTGCAAGCAGCTACGCTTCGCGCAGTGGATGTGCCGACGCGAAAAGTGCGATGCAATCGTTTGTGCAGTGTCCCCCAGGGCATAAATCGTGCAGCGTGACATGAATTGAGCCTGCACAGTTCCTCTAGGTACAAAAATTGAAATCACTTTGTAGCTTCCTGCTGTGGATCGGGAATAAAGTGACTGATCCAAAATTAGTGGTCGTGTACTGTGAGCCCGTCTAGAAAGATTTGTTCTTGCGTTATCTTGGTGAGTTGGGCGCCACAGCGTGAGTGGTTAGGGCGCTCCTCGGTCCGAAGTTTTATGACTTCAATCAAGGATCTTAACCCTCTGCGACCACGGCTGAAAGCCGGCACCGTGTCGCCGCTGCAGATTACAGAGTACTCTCGCGACATGGCGCCAAGAATAAAAAAAAAGCACAGGCCGGTTAGAGAGTTTACCTATACGTGTTTTAAAGGTGTGATTTGAATGTTGACTGTTAATGTTTTGACCGTGGTGCTCATGAAACATCTAAATGTAGCGGACCCCTGAGCACAGTAATGTTTTGCGAAACGTTCTGTATTTTCCGCTCGTTGTCGTGTTCACGGGTTCTGTAGTTAGGGCGAGGTTAAAGTAATACATTAGTGGCGGAATTGGCGGATTACTGTAATTTACAATATGCAGTTCACACCTGTCAGCAGGGCTCAATTTCTTCTGAAAAAAAATTTGTTCACTAGACTGTCTGCGTCCAATACATGTAGCCCAGAGGAGCAACGTGTGCGACAGGCGCATAAAATTTATCTGCAAACACTCCAGAACGATAACATTCTAATAAAGTAAGCGTACAGAATGTCATTGCATATCCGCCGATATTGAAAGATACTGTACTGTCCGCGCCTATAGTTAGTGCGCAAAGCGCGAAATTTCAGCTTTTGGGCATTACAGCCCGCGGATTGCATACCTGAAATTACGGTACATTGAAGCCAGTTACTTAGCGTTTCATGCTAAAAAGTTGCAGCGCAAAGTAATGCAACAGAGGACCGAAAAGAGGCGCTTGAAGTGCTTATTTCGTCTCCTGCCTTTCTTTGCGTTGAATGGTTTCAAGCGGTTAGTGGATAATATGGCTGGCATTAAAAGGTGTCTCATCCTCTACGACGCACCTCTGCGTTGGTTTAGCGAGCGACATAACCGTTCCGACAAACACAACAAGGCCGAGAGCTGCATGCTCCTTCATACGCGAGCGCTTCCGTGGCACCTCCATCACCGCTCCGTTCTCCATGACGCTGGTGCCGCCGCGCCACCTATAGGCGCTGAAAAGTGCGAATAAAAGGGCATGCATTCACAATGTAAAATCACTCCTGAAGAAGATCGGTCTTCCGATCGAAACGTCGAGTTGAATAAATATGTTTCCTTTAACGAAGCGTATACTTCGCTATAAATTCTTATAAGCAGTCTAGTACTACACGCTTTCGCAACCTATATATATATATATATATATATATATATATATATATATATATATATATATATATATATACAGCGAAGTATACGCTTCGTTAAAGGAAACATATTTATTCGACTCGACGTTTCGATCGGAAGACCGATCTTCTTCAGGAGTGATTTTACATTGTTAATGCATCCCCTTGTATAGGGGTGGGCACAGAACAGGTAAGTGGGAAACACAAAGCACATAGCAGAAAAATACGCATAAAAAATTATTACAGGCAGTGCGACCCACACAACAAAAAAAAAGAGAGTGCGAGGAACAGGTACTCAGTAAGAAAATACAACGTCCAGATGCGGCCTCTGCTTTGTTAAGCACCGTAGGCTTGCTTATTGACAGGCGTGTCCAGCTCGGAGGTGCTCGACAGGTGCGTGGCCCTGCAGCAACTTTCATAGAAAAATGCGAAAACTTGTTCCTTCTGGCCGCGAGGGCAACAAAAAAATAAAAAAAAAATAAGAAATAAAAAATCTGACCCTCCAACAGAGAGAGCAGACAACAGAAAAAAAAGAAAACGAGAAAATGAAAACAGCAAGGAAACCTCGAAAAAAAAAAGTGAAATAGGTAAAAGAAAACCTTTAAAGTAGTGCTTTTTCTTCGCACCCAGCAATAATGCACCCACACCCGGTTGAGGGGAAGTATTGGAAGGAATGTAAAAAAATGTAAGCTTACATAGTAAAATTAAAAAGGAAAAAAGAAATGTTGTGGCATTCGCGGGACCACAAGGTGAGCACACTCGGGGGGGGGGGGGGGGGGTGGGGGGGGCGAAACGGCACAGGTGTGGCACAGGTGTGGCATGCAGAAAGGGTATGACGTCAGACGACTTTGTCAGTGGTGCTTTGTTTAATTTCGTAGGCCTCTGACCTCGGAAGAGAGGTGAGGGTGCCGTAAGTTTCATTAATGCCATTTTGCACTGTGTTAAATTTAAAAATAAAATATGATTCTCGTTGCTCGCCCTCACGAGTGTTTTTGAAGCCACTCTGTAGTATTGTTACTTTACGTTTGTCAAACTCGTGGCCTTTCTCGCGGAGGTGTTTCGAAAGAGGGAGGTTGGGGAGGGATTGGGTATGTGAGCGGTGGTTATTAAATCTGAATCGGAAGGAATTGCCTGTTTGGCCTATGTATTGCATTCGACAGTCGCCACACTCGAGCATGTAAATCACGTTGCTGGAATCGCAATTTACGTCTTCTCGGATACAATGTTTGAAATTTGAATGGCTGCTTTTAGCCAGTGCCGTGGTTTCCATGTGTTTGCAGACTTGGCATCGGCTTTTTTTGCATGGTGTGCAACCTACAGCTCTCGGTTTATTGACTGTCGAATGGACAACATGGTTTTGCAGATTTTTTGGTCTTCTATATGTTACTTGGGGGACCGTTGTGAAAATTTTTGAAAGCCGGTCACTCTGTTCTATGATATTGTTACGTTGCCCGAAAGGCTAGTCACAAGCAAGGGCGACCGGAGCGCAGAGCGAACAACACAGGAAGCACCGAACAATAGCGCGCGCACCAGTCAGGCACTTCCTTCTCATCGTCTTCTGTGAATATCCGTTGCATGGCCCCCCGTCCGGAAAAACACCGTCACGGTGTACTGGATGACGTCGAGCGGCAGGGCGAGAGGTAGGGTTTCAGGCGAGAGACGTGGACGATATCACGTTGAAGGTGGCGGGAGGAAGCGGGCTGGAAGGCCGGAGCGATTTCGTAAGTGACAGCAGTTACCTGGCGCAGGACACGGTACGGGCCAACATAACGGGACAGAAGTTTTTCGGAGAGGCCGACGCGGCGAGATGGGGACCAAAGCAAGACGAGGGAGCCAGGAGAGAAAGAGACTGTGCGGTGACGGCGGTTGTAGAACTCCTGCTGGGAGGCCTGCGAGGCGAGAAGTCGGGAGCGTGCAAGTTGACGGGCGTAGTCAGCACGGGCAATGGCGTCTTGGGCGTATTCAGAGGACGGAGCAGCAGGAGTAGGCAGCAGCGTGTCCAAAGGCAATTGGGGCTCGCGGCCGTATAAAAGGTAAAAAGGGGAGTAACCGGCTGTATCATGGCGGGAGGAGTTGTATGTGAAGGTAACATACGGGAGAGCGAGGTCCCAGTCGCGGTGGTCGGGGGAAACGTACATAGCGAGCATATCGGTCAGAGTGCGGTTGAGACGCTCAGTAAGTCCGTTTGTCTGCGGGTGATAGGCGGTGGTGAGCTTGTGCTTAGTAGAGCAGGACTGAAGAATGTCGTAGACAACCTTGGACAGAAAGCAGCGGCCGCGGTCGGTAAGAAGTTGGCGGGGAGCACCATGGTGCAATATGAGGTCGTATAGCAAAAAGTCCGCAACATCTGTAGCTGTACTGGTTGGCAGTGCCCGCGTGATCGCATAACGGGTGGCGTAGTCCGTGGCAACTGCAACCCATCTGTTGCCGGAGGTGGACTCTGGAAATGGACCCAGAAGATCCAAGCCGACGCGATGGAAAGGTTCTGGGGGAACATCAATAGGTTGAAGTGTGCCAGCTGGGAGAGTAGCAGGGCGTTTCCGGCGCTGACACTCATCGCAGGCTGCAACATAGCGGCGTACGGAGCGGAACAGGCCGGGCCAAAAGAAGCGACGTCGCGCACGGTCGTATGTACGCGATACACCCAAGTGGCCAGCAGTGGGGAGATCATGGAGTTCATGAAGGATAGCAGGACGAAGGTGCTTGGGGACAACGAGTAGAAGGTTGGGGCCATCCGGATTGAGGCTGCGGCTATACAAGATTCCGTCAGAGAGCACAAAGCGCCGCATCGAGGGATCAGACGGAGTGGAATTGAGGCGGTCGATAATTGATCTCAAATCGTCATCGCGGCGCTGTTCTTCGCCCATGTTGGCAAGGACAGAGATAGAAAACAGGTCGGCTTCGGTGGCAGTGCCAAACAAGTCGCACTGGCCAATGGGGTAACGTGAGAGGCAGTCGGCATCTTGGTGTAACCTGCCAGACTTGTAAGTCACGGTGTAATCATACTCTTGCAGACGCAATGCCCATCTCCCAAGCCGCCCTGTAGGGTCCTTCAGAGAGGAGAGCCAGCATAGCGCATGGTGGTCGGTTTTAACCGTAAAAGGGCGGCCGTATAAATAAGGACGGAATTTGCCAACTGCCCAGACAAGGGCTAAGCACTCACGTTCTGTGATGGAGTAATTGCGCTCGGGCGCAGAAAGAAGGCGGCTGGCATAGGCGATGACACGGTCCTGACCGGATTGTCGCTGAGAGAGCACAGCGACGATGCCGTAGCCACTGGCGTCAGTACGGACTTCGGTGGGGGCCGCAACATCAAAGTGCGCCAAAACTGGTGTGGTGGTCAGCTTGGCGATCAAAGTGGAGAAGGCTCGTTCTAGGTCAGGTCCCCAGACGAAGGTGGCGTCTTTCTTCAATAGGTCGGTAAGGGGACGGGCGAGGTCGGCGAAGCCTTGAATGAATCGACGGAAGTACGAGCAGAGCCCCAGGAAGCTTCGGACGTCGTGGCAAGATCGGGGAAGGGGAAAGTCTTTCACGGCCCGGATCTTATCGGGATCAGGGTGAACCCCGTGGAAATCAACGATATGGCCTAAAATAGTGATCTGACGTCTCGCGAAACGGCACTTCGAGGAGTTAAGCTGTAGGCCGGCACGACGAAAGAGGGAAAGAATCTGGGAAAGGTCTTCGAGGTGGGATGAAAATGTAGGCGAAAATACAACGACTTCGTCCAGATAACACAGGCAAGTGGTCCACTTAAATCCCTGCAAAAGGGCGTCCATCATGCGCTCAAATGTGGCTGGCGCGTTGCATAGGCCAAAAGGCATTACTCTGAACTGATATAGCCCATCAGGGGTCACAAAAGCGGTTTTCTCACGGTCCTTCTCATCGACGGCAATTTGCCAGTAGCCGGAACGAAGATCTATGGAGGAGAAGAATTTGGTTCCGTGTAGGCAGTCAAGGGCGTCGTCAATACGCGGCAGGGGATAGACGTCTTTTTTAGTGATCTTATTGAGGTGTCGATAATCTATGCAAAACCGCCATGAGCCGTCCTTTTTCTTCACTAGTACCACTGGAGAGGCCCAGGGACTGTGGGATGGTTCGATTATGTTCTTTGAAAGCATTTTTAGTGATCTTATTGAGGTGTCGATAATCTATGCAAAACCGCCATGAGCCGTCCTTTTTCTTCACTAGTACCACTGGAGAGGCCCAGGGACTGTGGGATGGTTCGATTATGTTCTTGGAAAGCATTTTTGAGACCTCGTTGTTTATGACCTTGCGATCGGCGTGGGAGACACGATAGGGCCTGCGGCGAATGGGAGCGGCATCGCCGGTGTCAATGCGGTGCGTCACAGCGAGAGTTTGGCCCAGTGAGGTGTTGTAGACGTCAAAAATGTCCGAGAACGACTGGAGAAGGTCACGAAGCTGAGAAGTTTGGGCGGGGCGGAGATCGGTGGGCATCATGGTCGTGAATGCGTCCGAGGATAGCGGAGTTGACCGCGGTGGGTCTGGTGGGTCGCGATTAGGAGAGGCATCTAATGGAGCCACATGGCACTGGGCGAGTGGGGACAACGTAGCGACGCACATGCCGGCTGGAAGCAGCTGTGAGGAGAAGCCGAAGTTCAAGAAAGGTAGAGACAGGTTGTTGGCGGTGGCGATGGTATGGGGCAGGACAACACTGCGGGTCAGTGCGAGGTCAAGGACTGGCGCAACGATGTAGTCACCATCGGGAACAGGGCGAGAAGGTGTGAGGGCAACGAAAGATAAGGCTTGAGGGGGCAGGTGGGCAGAGTCGGGGCAGGTCAACCGGAGCGACGAGTCGATGGGGTCAGGATTGAGTTCGGGAAGCTCAAGGTGAAGGACACCCTGCGAGCAGTCAATGAGGGCAGAATGATCCGACAAAAAGTCTAAACCGAGAATGAGGTCATGGGCGCATGTGGTAAGGACGGTGAACTGAACCGGCGTACTGTGGTCACCGATTGTCACGCGAGCGGTGCACAGTCCCTCGACAGCAGGCATGGCACCATCCGCGACGCGCACACAGGACGTTGCAGGCGTAAGGACTTTGCGTAGGCGACGGCGGAGGTCAGCACTCATCACGGAAATATGTGCACCGGTGTCAATAAGGGCTTGCACAGGAACACCGTCAACTGTAACGTCTAGCACATTGGGTCGAGTCGTCAGTAGAGGGTTTGAGGTCCGGGTGGTTGATGCAGCGTCACCTCCGGGAGCTGCATCACTTAGTTTTCCCGATGAGAGGGGCGGTAGGACGCAGCAGTCGAAACACGAGGCGACTGCGGTGAGCGTGAGCGGCGGGCTAGCGGCGAAGGCGAACGGGAGGACTGTCGTGGAGGTTGATCGGCGGCCTCAGACGTCTCGGATGGGCGGCGGGGTGAAAAGCGGCGTGTGTAGTTTGGACGGTAGTAGGAGGTGTCTCGCGGGGGTGACGACCAGGGGCTGCGGCAGTGGCTGGCAATGTGGCCGACCCGAGAGCATTGAAAACAGATTGGGCGGTCGTCTGGCGTGCGCCACTCATTCGGATCGCGGTAACGCCGTGGTGAATAATAGGTGGGACGGAAAGGGACTGGAGGTGGTGGCTGTGGGGACGAGTTTCCGATGGCGCACAAGGCCGGAGGGAGGTTGAGATGGGCGAGTTCTTGCCGCACGACAGCCTGAATAAGCGACACGGAGGGCAGTGTGTCATTAGGTGTGGTCGATGATGTTACCACAGGTGCTAGGGCTTCGAATTCACGGCGAACAATTCTTGTCACAGTGTCGGTGACAGGTGGAGACTCTGAAGGCACTTGAGCTTGAAGTCGTTGGTCCTGGCAAGAAGATGTAGCGGCTGTGTTTGGAAGTCGGGAAAAGTGCTGAGAAATGCGACGGCTTTTGACTTGTTCGAAGCGACGGCACTCCTTGATAATGCTGTCAACAGTTGTGCAGTCTTTGCAAACGAGCAGATGAAAGGCATCGTCAGCAATGCCTTTCAGCACGTGGCCCACCTTGTCGGACTCGCTCATGGTGGCATCGACTTTGTGGCAAAGTGCCAATACGTCCTGTATATAGGCCACGTAACTTTCCGTCGACGACTGCGCACGAGAAGCAAGCTGTTTTTTCGCAGTGATCTGCCTATCGTCAGGTCTTCCTAAGAGTGCTCGCAATTTCTCTTTGAATAGATCCCAACTTGTAAGTTCTTCTTCGTTGGTTTCAAACCACACCCTCGCCGTTCCATTCAGATAGAAAATTACGTTAGCAAGCATTAACGTTTGGTCCCACCGGTTATATACGCTTACTCTTTCGTAAAGGCTTAACCAGTCGTCGACATCGGTGCCGCCGTTTCCCGAAAATGTACCGGGGTCACGGGACGAAGCCATGGCCACGAAAGGAGCAGCAGAAGTGGTCGGCGACTCGCTGGGTGGGGCCATGATGGTAGTAGCACCGGTTTGACGACCGCTTCGGAGCTCCGTGGTGCTGGGAACGATACCCGGCACGCTCCACCAAAGATGTTACGTTGCCCGAAAGGCTAGTCACAAGCAAGGGCGACCGGAGCGCAGAGCGAACAACACAGGAAGCACCGAACAATAGCGCGCGCACCAGTCAGGCACTTCCTTCTCATCGTCTTCTGTGAATATCCGTTGCAATATTAAAGTGTTTTTTTAGGATGTTGTTTATGTTCGGGAGATTATTTGTGAAGGTTAGTATGAGATTATAGGGCTGTGATGTTGGCTGAGATTCCTTAATGACATGATTAATATTAGTTGCTTCTTCCTTTTTATTGGCATCGTTGATTATAGAAGACGGGTAATGTTGTTTGTTTAGAGTGTCCCTCATGCGATTAGCATTTTCGTGAAAATCTTCCGATCGTCAGCAAAGTCGTTTGAATCTAATGGCCTGTGAGTATGGGATTGAAGTTTTGCAGTTGCGTGGGTGGCAGCTGTTGAAATGAAGATACTGTTGTCTGTCTGTGGGTTTTTTATAGACACTAGTGATTAATGTACTTCCTTCTACTCGAACCAGAACATACAGGAAGTTAATTTCATTGGTTGAGTAGGTGTGTGTGAAAGAGATATTGGGATGAATTTTGTTGTATGAGCCGATAAAATGGATGAGTTCGTTCTCGGTTTCTGTCCAAACTATGAATATGTCATCCAGAAAGCGTTTTTAAAAAGCTGGTTTTGTTGGATATGAGGACAGAAAGTCTGATTCAATTTTGTTCATAAATATGTTGGCGTAATTTCGAGCCATTTTTGTGCCCACAGCTGTACCGCTAGTTTGAAGATAATATGAGTTGTTGAACTCAAAGGTGTTAAGTTTAAGGACCAAATTTGCAAGTGTCTCGACGGCACTTGGACTAGGGGCGTCTAGAATTTTGTATTCTTTATATGATCCAAGCATTGCCTGAATTCCGTCGTCATGTGGAATGTTAGTGTAAACCCTATTGAAAAATCCGGTATCGCGGCAAACCGGATTTTACCGGAACATATCGGTTTCATACCGGTCCGGTATCACTCTCATACCGGCGAGACCCGTCCGGTTTGATGGCTATACCGGTTCATACCGGTCCGGTATCGATCCCAAACCGGACAGACCGCTCCGGTACGGGGCTCATACCGGGCAGTCCATTCCCGGTTCGAAGCTCAAATCGGACAGACCAGTCCGGTGCGGAGCTCAAACTGGACAGAGGAGTCCGGTACGTAGCTCAAACCGGACATACCAGCCTGTATTCAGAGCGATATGTGCTGCGGTTCTGGTGCTTGGTCTGCAGATTGACTGTTGTACGCCAGCAGATATTTTTTAGGGGAAGGGGGGGGGGCAGCGTGCGCATAAGTGCGATAATCAACACATACACGGTTTTGTTGAAAGGTCTAGAAAAAGAAAAGGGCTAAGCGTGAGCTTCGCAGTGGCAAAACATGCAGTTTGTGCATGAAAGGCGGGGGCTGCTTCCCGTGCAGCACCCTGACAAAGCCAGGGCGGCTGTGTGCGGGCAACCGGCTAGTATATATCCGCCAGCAGCCTTCATAAGTCCTTCGAAGATTACTCTGGATTTCACAGTGCAGAACTTCAAGACTGGCTGATAAACATGGCGAGCCTCCGGTGACT
Organism: Amblyomma mixtum; assembly: GCF_055824585.1. Taxonomy (NCBI): domain Eukaryota; kingdom Metazoa; phylum Arthropoda; class Arachnida; order Ixodida; family Ixodidae; genus Amblyomma; species Amblyomma mixtum. The sequence continues at coordinate 181,872,243 of NC_143012.1, read as the reverse complement.
GCGCCAGAGGCTCAAAAAGGTTTGTTACTGTCGCGTTCATTGTAGCAGCTTTCTTAATGTTCGCTAGCGGCAGCCTCTAGCGACGCATCGATGAAGAAAGAAAATTCTTGGTTTCGTGCAGGAATTCTTTGCACTTCTTCTTCAAGTGATCGCCCATTGATAACGCAACTTGTCCAAGCGTCATCGCGAGCGGCCCCACCCTTCACTCTATCAGGAACACATACTAATCACAAACCGCCCAGAACATTTCTATCTACAAACAAGAAAAGGTTAATTCAACGGAGCCGGAAGCTTGGGGTGTTCCCTTAAGGGCGACGCTTCGTGCTAGCTAAAAGATACAGCGCTCGAGAGAACAAAATAAAAACAAAAACCACCTGTACAAACCTTACACGAGTAACCCGTCTTTGCGCAATTTTCTTTATAAATGCTTTTTTCTTTTCTCTCCTCACCGCCTTTGCTTTTCCTGGGTCCAGTCGCAAAAAAAAAACCTGCGCATTCCTGGCTTTTCTGTCCTGTCCCTTCCAGTGCCGTTCCCCGAAGCGGCGCGGAGGCGCTCACTCTACAACCCACGACCGAGCATTTTAAGCCGCCCTCCCGACCACGCTATAGTGCCTAGAATATACTGGCTAGTGTGCTGAGCGCGGGCGGCGCGGTGGCACCCGAGGTGATGCCTGCCGTGGCGGCCGCATAGCGGCGCTGTTGTGCGAGAGGGTGTCGGGTGAGTGCGCGCGTCGGGGCGAGCCGGTTTCTCGCACGCGCTGAGGGTTGGAAAGGGCTAACCAAACCAAACGCTAACCAAATGTAAGCACACGCGAGCGGTTGATGGAATTCAAACTAAAAAAAAAATACGTTTCACAAAACACACAATTCGGTTTAATAGAATGAATGCAGCGTGTTTAATCAAAGGGGTAGTGCGAGTTGGGGTAATGCTTTTTGGCCAACAGAAAGTACGAAAAAGCGCGTATTCAATTGCAGTGGCAACAGACAGACACTGTCGCAGATTGCCAGCAACAGAAAGACACTGTGTAGGCTTCACCTGCACAAATTAACTTTGAGTGTGATAGAGTAGCACAATTTATATTTGCCACAGCGGCAGGATATCAAACTTACAGCTTTTGACTGTATTAGTACGGAAACAGATAAAACACTACGCTATTATGAATCCATTGCAGCCTATAATTTATATATATTTTAAAAGTTCCAAGTAAAGAGAACTTGTTACAATTACGGCTGAACGTGTCCATGCTTTTGGTCTTTTCGCTTAGTCTCAAAAACCTTCGTGTTCAGACCAAAGCCACCCTTAAATCATTGCAGATATTTTTGCAAGCATTTCCGCCCAGGCAAAATCATAATGTTCTGCTTCCGAGGGTGCTCGTAGAGCTTTCGGCTCCGCATCCTCATTAGCAAACATTCCACAATCCAGGCATCATCATATGGCATGCCTCCCAGAGACTTTCGTCTTGCGGCCAGGAAACAAGCTCTCACAGCTAACTGCTGCTTCTTCGGGGGTGACTGTATTTTTGCCTCGAGTGCTTCTTCGCTCAGTGCTTTGTTTTGTTCCTTCATTTGAGCCACATGACGCTGAGCATTGGCCGGGCTTTTCTTTGTCTTTCTCAGAGCACGAGAAAAATTCTTGAATTTTTTTTGTCACTGCAAGGATCTTTCGTCTTTTTTATTCTGCACATGTTCTGCGAGAGCTTCCGTAAATATTTGTAGTGCAAGCATGACTCTCCTTTACCATCGGTGGTCAGCAAGCATTTCTCTGCAAAGTACATACTTCTGTATGAAGTGTGCTTGCCTGCAACAGGAATCATGCCACATCCATTACAGAGGCCACGCAGAGCCATTTCTTTGATTAATATCTCTGCCTCATGGCGGCTGTAAGCACGCGCTTTTCCTCTTCTCTTCCTCGGAAGTAAATTGTGGCAATTACAGAACTGTGCTCACGCAAAGGTTTTCCAAAAGTCACCATTCTTTCGATGAATAGTTTCGAAAAGTCACCAGCTTCGGTCTCGCAACAGGCATAAGTTAAAACGACATTAGGCGCAGCAGGCAACTTCATCCATGTCACCGGAATCAGAATTCCATCGAACGGGTGCCGAACATTACTTGGGCACGGACACTGCAGTATCGCTTCTCTATCACACATCGGTCCTGTAGCAATGTCTGTCTGCTCGGAATCGGAACGGTTCTGGAGTTCATCTGATGCGCCTCCACGAGCGACGCAATGAGAGTCAACCCGCGTATCATCACAGTCGACTGCAGAGCACAACTCGGGATCCACCAGCTCGACATTTCGATTTCGTTTAGGTGCCGGTCCTTGGTCGCAAATGTTTCGCACCTTCCTTTTCACCGTCTTTTTCGGCACAAGAGGAGGTGGATAATTTTCGAATACTGTAGGAACAGCATCGGGCTTCAGGCGTGGCTTCACTCGGGCGAGTTCGTTCACGACGCCGTTCACCGTAATCTTAAAAGGTCTTTCGATGCATTCGTTCTGGAAATGTTTTTCGCATACTATAGCCTTCGGTGTCAGCCTTCTGTCTGCCCTTTTGATCTTATTTTCCCATTCAGCAAGCCGTGCTGGGTCCGCCGGTGCAGTGAACAAAGACACCTTTTCTTCGTTAGACCGATAACCGCTTCGACACAACAGAACAATACACGTCCTCTCTTTGCATTACCGCTTAGCCTTCAACATTTCAGGACGTTCTTGCTCATGTTTAGCGTCTTACAGCTTCACAATCCAAGAGATGATGCTTGTCAAACATTGATTTCACGCGAGCAATCGCGCGAGGCTGCGGTATCGGCGCGACAGCAGACGACCGGAGTTCGGCGGCTTTTGCGCACCCACCCGACTGGCAGCGCCCCTTGCGGCCTCTCCGCGCAGGCATCGCGGCGGGGGCGTCGCCCTCCCGTACGAAACGCGCGCGCTGCGCACACTAGCCAGTATATTCTAGGCACTATAACCACGCTACCCGCGAGGCTTCCATGAAGTGGCGAGGAGGTTCCGATTCTGCTTGTTCACTGTGCCCGGTCGCAGCGCGGTGACTTTATGCAGAAGTCCTCCCCCGCCTTTCCTGCGCTTGTTTGGAACAGGTTTTAGTTCTCTCCTGCGGCTGGGTTGAGTGTCAAGCGATGAAGGTAGCTGCGAAAACACGCTGGCACTCGCTCGTTGGCGTTGAATTTGTGTTATACAATTTTTTGCGCCTTTCTTCGTGTTGCCTTGATCAATCCATGATCAAAGATGACATTGCCTTTCATGCGTACGTCCAGTGCAAATATGGTGGAACCCTATCATCCTTCTCTCAGTGATGAATGACTTCGCTCCGAAAGACGTGAGTGGTGAACATTTGACCGGTGGAGGCCACGGCGGTGAAGGCGGATTTTATGACGGCGACGTCGTGCTGCTAGGACGTAAGTACGCATTTTAAATCACTCTGTTCTTTAAGTACTGCCTCCGTCTCGGGGATATGCTCGGCGTCAACAGAAACGTTCTAACTGTCCAGTGTCTTTTTAACTAAAACTTTGTAGACTGCACAGCGTAGAGGGACGGCATAGCGCAAAATTTTCTTTCAGTTACATACCGAAATTGCTTGTCCTTCTTGATAACACGACTAAAATTAGTTTTATAGTTTGTATTCTTTCTTTACAGAGGCATGTGGTGTACACGTGCGAGAGCAATCATCGATAAGCGTCCTGAGGGGGAGCGGCTCAAGCCCTTGAACAAACGTCAAGCATCGCATCGATGCTGCGGTATGTGCCGTAAATAATGGAGGATGACCACGCAAGCATCGGAATCGTCCGAACAACCTGTTTACACACCAACAATGTTACGACGCAGATTTTCAACACATTATTGATTCAAATATGGAAGGCGTGATGTGCATTCACGATACTGAGCATTGCCAATGCTCAGGGCCTGGCGTCTTGAGACGCCTTGCTTGTATGTGGCTTGTCTGGGCCCACGAGGGCCCGCAATTCAGAGCCCCGTTTGTGCTACTGGGGTATGCATTTGTAATTATTGCATACAGGTCCACCTCCGGAATGGAATTTTTATTCCTTCGGCTACGTGGGCAGCAGTTATGGTGGCACCCAAAGATTCGCGTTTCTGCAAGGACGCAGCCTTTGGACGACTCCACAACTCCTGGAAAGGAGAGTAACAGGGCAAGCTTGCCATCGGAACCTGAAGTCAGAAGCCTCGACAGTGGGCAGGAAGCCAATGACCCCTGAAAAGCTACAAGCCATTGGCCGTAAGTTGCATGTCACAGTGCTCAGTGCATTATGTTGTGTGTCAGTGCCCAATTAAATGATAAGGTGGGGGCATTATGTACTCCCAATCATATTTTCTTTTCTGCAGGTGCTTTCACTACTTCATTGGCCAGCACCCTGTAGAGATCCCAGCGCCGGTAGATCGTCGCAAAGAGTTAAATTATTACCTCAGTGAGCTGGTTCACGACATGCGAAAAAAATAAACATCTTTTGGAGTTTTTGATGCATTACAATACTCACCAAGCTACCAATAGTTGGTAAAAGCTGGGAGCAAATAACACAATTGCACATCGACTGCAATACGAGTCGCTGATAATCGCAGATTACCAGTTTCTGAGGCTCTGTATATTGCAGCATTTGGCATGTGCACTTATGGCCCCAGTTTTTGGGCAGATTTAGTCCAAGTAGAATATATTTGAAGCATTTTATTCCTGCCTTTGTCCTGTGATACAGGGCCCTTCTGTATAATACGGGCCTAGCCTGTAGAATACAGGACTGTCCTGTAATCCGGTATGAATTTTAAACCGGAACCGCATACCGGGTTATTGTACAGGATTTGCGATACCGGATTACCGGAGTATCCTGTACAAAACAGGAGAGTCCTGTATTATACAGGACTGTCCTGTTTTATACAGGATACTCCGGTAATCCGGTATCGCAAATCCTGTACAATAACCCGGTATGCGGTTGCGGTTTAAAATTCATACCGGATTTTTCAGTAGGGAAGTGATACCACGTCCAGGGTAACTAGGAAAGCGCCTTGAGGGAAGGTGACATTAGATAATTCTTTCAGGAAGTGATTAGTGTCGCGTATGTAAGATGGATGTTTCGGAGGTATATGTTTGATGAGCGAATCGATATACTCTGAGATCGGTTCTGTTATTGTGGCAATACCAGAAACAATCGGTCTCCCTGGGTGATTATTTTTGTGTATTTTCGGAAGCATGTAGAAGCGCCCCGCGGAGAAAATTCTTGGCGTAAGCGCCTTACCTACTCGCGGTGGTAATTCACCTTCATCTATTAGTTTTTTTATAGTTTTATCTACGATGTTCTTTTGCTCAGCGGTCGGGTCTGATGTGAGTTTAGTATAGAATTTCGGGTTGTTGAGCTGGCGGTTGCCCTCCTGAATGTAGTTATCTGTGTCTAAAATAACTATGCCTCCACCTTTGTCGGCGGGCTTAATGACAATTGTCATTAAGCCCATTCAGCAACTAATGTTAATCATGTCATTAAGGAATCTCAGCCAACATCACAGCACTGTAATCTCATACTAACCTTCACAAATAATCTCCCGAACATAAACAACATCCTAAGAAAACACTTTAATATCATAGAACAGAGTGACCGGCTTTCAAAAATTTTCACAACGGTCCCCCCAGTAACATATAGAAGACCAAAAAATCTGCAAAACCATGTTGTCCATTCGACAGTCAATAAACCGAGAGCTGTAGGTTGCACACCATGCAAAAACAGCCGATGCCAAGTCTGCAAACACATGGAAACCACGGCACTGGCTAAAAGCAACCATTCCAATTTCAAACATTGTATCCGAGAAGACGTAAATTGCGATTCCAGCAACGTGGTTTACATGCTCGAGCGTGGCGACTGTCGAATGCAATACATAGGCCAAACAGGCAATTCCTTCCGATTCAGATTTAATAACCACCGCTCACTTACCCAATCCCTCCCCAACCTCCCTCTTTCGAAACACCTCCGCTAGAAAGGCCACGAGTTTGACAAACTTAAAGTAACAATACTACAGAGTGGCTTCAAAAACACTCGTGAGCGCGAGCAACGAGAAGCATATTTTATTTTTAAATTGAACACAGTGCAAAATGGCATTAATGAAACTTACGGCACCCTCACCTCTCTTCCGAGGTCAGAGGCCTACGAAATTAAACAAAGCACCACTGACAAAGTCGTCTGAGGTCATACCCTTTCTGCATGCCACACCTGTGCCACACCTGTGCCGTTTCCAACCCCCCCCCCCCCCCCCCCCCCCCCGGGTGTGCTCACCTTGTGGTCCCGCGAATGCCACAACATTTCTTTTTCCTTTTTAATTTTACTATGTAAGCTTACATTTTTTTACATTCCTTCCAATACTTCCCCTCAACCGGGTGTGGGTGCATTATTGCTGGGTGCGAAGGAAAAGCACTACTTTAAAGGTTTTCTTTTACCTATTTCACTTTTTTTTCGAGGTTTCCTTGCTCTTTTCATTTTCTCGTTTTCTTCTTTTTCTGTTGTCTGCTCTCTCTGTTGGAGGGTCAGATTGTTTATTTTTTATTTTTTTATTTTTTTCTTGCCCTCGCGGCCAGGAGGAGGAACAAGCATTTTAGCATTTCAATTGCGCGCGCTCTTTTCCAGTAATATAGGCGCATGCGCAGGCAGTGCAACTGCGCATGACCGAACTCTTGCTCGTGGCGATCGCTGCGATTAATGCTTCATAGAGGCAGCGAAGCGGCGCGCTGGGGGATTTCTGCGGGAGCATTGCTAGAGCATGCATGGGCGGCGGGGTGGCACCGTACCGGGATGAGGAGCGCGGAAGGAAGTGACATCTGCAAGGATGGAATAGCTGTTTCGCGTGAGTGGCTGCCACGCAAGCAGCCAAGTTTCATGTCGCGTTTAAAGCTCTCATCGCTATCGCTTGGTCTTATCCGCGTCTCGTCGTACTTTTTGTTCTTCTTAACTGCCCTTTCGACTCTATTTTCGCTCTTCCGCGCTCAGCTGTAGCGCCTATTTTCTTGTAACCTTAGCCTCGCCCAGTCCCTAGGTAGCGCATGCTTGGCTGCGTCGTTCTATGATGTGCCCCTTCTGAAGCGCTCTTTTGGTCCGGAATAAACCGATCTTTTTGTGCTGACCTTGGGTGTGTCACTCGTCAGACGAGACCACGGCTCGGGGACCCTGTTCCCTGGAAGGCGAGGCCCTTAAACTATACTCCACAGTTCATCCCAAATACTCGTAAGACAAAAACAGCTAATGGTGGCAGATGGTGAGTGAGGGATAAAGCAATTTTGCAGGTCTCTGTGGCTGCGGCTGGGGCTGTACAGGCCTAAGTAAACACAACTGGGAGCCACATTTGCATCGTGGTGCACATACCCTAACTGGTGATTAAAGTAATGTATACTTCATGCTTAAAAACTAGCCAATTCAGGAACATGTCCACCGAGGCAAAACAAGCTTGGCGGGAGGGGCACTTACCGGAGCAAAGAGAATGAATACGCTGATAACCGTCTAAGGATTATGAACAGCAATCGGAGCCCCGCCGCTGTGGCTCAGAGGTTACGGCGCTCGGCTGCTGACCTGAAGGACTCGGGTTCGATCCCAGCCGCGGCGACTGAATTTCGACGTAGGCGAAATTCTAGAGGCCCGTGTGGAGTGCGTTGTCAGTGCACGTTAAAGAACCCAAGGTGGTCGAAATTTCCGGCGCCCTTCACTACGGCGTCCCTCATAGCCTGAGTAGCTTTGGGACGTTAAACTCCAATAAGCCAAACCGAACAGCAATCAGAGAGAACCGCCCCCTTTAAGAAAACAGTATTCCAAAATGCTGTGAATCAGTATTAGCGTACTTTAAACCCACCATGAAATTTGCATGGGATGCATAATCGTCTTCGCACGGTTCTTGTAAACGCAAAAATGAATAAATACTGAACGTGATATTCTAAAACGGCACAAATCATGAATCCTTGTGGTTTTCGGGAATTGGTGGGACAACGACAAAATGTGGCAGATGGAAGAAAATGCGAGCCCCAAAAGAACAGTGGCGCGTGTGGTGAAGCTCGCGAGGCCAGACTACTGAAGAAAAAAGAAGCTTCTGCCGGTCGCTGCCTGTAGTTGTGCAACTGGCGCCTAAAACATATGGTACGCCAAGTTTCTTCCATCTGGATCCCCTGCTCCCTTTCACCGGCACACGAGACAGCTCCATATAACAGCTGATCGCTGCAGCACCGCGAGGGGACCTGACAACAAGAATTTCACGGGAGCACCACAGACGTCCCGCAATCTGGGAGACGACCGCGATGTTGGAGAGTGCATCCTCTGTCGTTCCGCTGCTTGGAGAAGAGAATGGCCAGCGTGGTTCACCTCAGGTTGAACGCTTGCACATGGCCGCTACCCTCGCGCTGGGTGCCTCAGCCGTGCTGATAATGGTGGCCTTCACCGCTGGATTCCCGCTCGTGATGGCACCCCGGCTGGAAGAGCGCCGTGAAGCACGCAGCAATCTTCAGCATCCCGCTGTTACCAGTTCTAGCGTCACCAGCGAAAATGCAATTGTTCACACCGCTCTCGGATCCATCGGACACTGGAACAACTCGCGACGGTCCCACACGCAGCAGTTAAACGTTGGTGAGAACGCCCCCAACAGCTCCGCCTTGCGCTGACCTAGTGGTGACTGCGCGAAGAACTACGGGAGATGTGGACGCTAGCTGCAGAGGATAGATTGGATGGAAAATATAGGAACCTGAGTTCTATTCGGGTTCCCTATTTTGTTTTTCTTACCTTCCGTGTGCTTTGCTTTTACAGTGCAATATACTCGTACATAAGGGTGAGTGGTTAATTGTGCAGTCCCCTTGTTGAGATAATGCCACAGTTTGAGACGACCGCACTGTGCCTGTTTATTGCAAAAACAATACACCACCTCTGCATAATCAAGCCAGGTAGATTGTAAACAGCGAATGCATTTCTAGAGAGCAGATGTTAGGCATGCTCGAAACCATTCGAGCACTTTGACTGTCTATTTGGAATTTTATGCGAATACATATGAATTTGTTGGGTATCTTAGTATCACTAAGCAACTGCACAAGAATTGAAACGGGCATGGAGTAGCTGACACCTCTCTTTTGTGTATACGCTAGTGAAGTTGCATCCAAATCTTGGCTTTTACATCAAATATCAATTTCGAGTTGATGGTGCTACCTAGAGAGCAAATGTGGCGTCTGTTTTGAGTTGCTGCTTTTTGTTTATTCGGGACACCAGCCGCCGGTGAGTAGCATCTCTTCCTCCGCGGCAATGCCACCTGCGTTGTTCTGGACACTGCACTGTGGGGATTTTGCATCGGTTAGTACTATATTGCTCAGCATTGGCGTACTACCCGCTCCCCCTTTCATGCGAGTAATGTTGCCTACTGCCTGTCCGCTTCAGCAGCCACTGAAGGCTAGTTGAACATTGGCCACGAAGACGATTGGAGCGGTGGCTTCAACAGAGTTAGAGACCAGCTGCGCATGCAAAGGTCACTGCAGTAGCCGTCGCGAAGGACAGCATCGGTCCTTTAGCGACGTGAGGCGCTAACCGGTCCCTGCCGGCTGGCCGTTCCGTGGGGAATTATGAGCCGTGTGGGACTAAAGGACAAATCGTATGCCGTTCGTGCATGACTGAAAGAGCGGGGCAGGGTGTTCCGGATGTTTTGTTCGTTCTGGGTTCAAGTGATACACCATGAATTTAGCTCTGCCAATATTCAACGGTTTCGTCGAAATTTTTCTTCGCTGTAGTAAGTGTGCTGTTTATCCGCGAGAATTAACTGCCATCAACTAGCCCAGATGGCGTTCGCGTTCATGCACCAAGCTCATTTAGCGTAGCCATCGCCATACTTCGTGGATGAACAACATACGCAGGGCCAGGGAGAGGACACTTGTAGGTTTCTCCTGTGATTTGTCAAGTTCGCGACATCGAGGCACTTAAGAAAGACCGAATTTAGACACTACTAGATCAAATGGCGTAGGGACGGGACGTCTGAAAAACAACTAAAAGTGAGATGTAAATCCGTGTTTTCGTTGACCGAGAATGATGTGTGTAACCAGTGACCTTCTACGTGCGCCGAAAGTCATTAAGCACAGCTCCAACAGAGATTTATTCTTGTAGGTCAGAAGGCCAAGACACGCACAAACACAGCGCTGAACTTACAACTGCATGGTTTATTGCATTGCTCGCAATAAATACCAGAATAAACCGTGCAGTTGTAAGTTCAGCGCTGTGTTTGTGCGTGTCTTCTTTCTTCGTCCCGTGTTAGCGCGCTGTTTTACGGTGAGATCATGTACCAACTGGCCCGGCAACTATCTTTAATGCATTAATATTAATATTAATGGGTAGGCTGTTTAATGAAAATAACATTGACTGCGCGCCACAATCAAATTGTTACATTGCATAGCCAATTCATCGTTTGGGCCTTCAAATATCAATGCCGCTGGTTTCGGTAGAGAATCATAACCGAGAAAACACTCAGAACTAAACTTGACATCGTACAATGCACGCACTAATATGTTTAAATGCAGCTTTTTTCGCCCCTCCACTGAAGCGTGGAATTCATTAGGTGGGCCCATTCGGTCATTTCCATCCCCAAGTGTTGTATCCGGCATCCTAGGCGCAAATCGCTGCATATTCGTGTCGATGGCCTATTGAAACTTTCTTGGTTATGTACATATCTCTTGGTGCAATGTATTTTTTGTAAAACAGCTCATTTATGCGTATCGCTGCCTGTTCTGCCATAGCGCACATATACGCTGGATAACGTGTAAAGAAATGTATAAAAATAAACAGTGCACGCAGGACTCGATGTTCACTTCCTGATAAGTAGGGTTCGCGATCTGTGGCATTATGTGCTAGAGAAGGCATGGATGATCAAGGCAGATGGTGTTTGCGATGATGGATCTCCCATTCGGCGGTTTCTTGCGGTATACAAGGTAATAACGGTTATTCATGACGTGACGGCATCTTTGGCAAAAGTGCACCAAGAGCAGGTTTATTGGTCATGATGGGTCGGTAACAAACCAGTTTACTGAAATTTTATAAAAGTGCAATAAAAACAAAGTTTTTCTATAGGGCCTGAATGTAATAGTTATATACATGATTCTGGTGTATCATGGAAGCGTGTAAGTCTGACGGAATGACTACAAAAGAAAATATGTGTAGTACATGGAAGAGTGGTCAGGAATAATTGCTGGATATACACACGAGGTCAGGCAGCTACCGCCACAGTCCTTGGGTGAGCTGGAATATTGAGGCCCCTGGCAGCTAAGGTAATATGCTTGCCCCTCTTAACGAGTGATGAGCTGGGATCACGTAGAATAAGAGATTCTGCTTAGGAACCCTACATCAGTTAAAACCTAAAAATACTATTAAAAGCAAACTTATAATCATCGCCTAGAAAGAAAGAGCAGTGTAGTGGTTATTTATTTGTGTATAACTCCGGAAAGTGCTGCCGTCTATGAAGCTCTAACGATGAGCTCACGATTATTATCTGGATAACTTGAAAGTGGCCACCCGACACCGTGCAGTGTCTTGCCGGTGTATTCCTTAAAATATATTAATGTCACTTACATATGTGTCATCTTGAGCGTGCAGAGGGCTCCGTTTTATCAGATTTGTGTTTTTTGTGGCATACAGCTATAACTAGTTTTGTTGTGCGCAGTTTTTCCTATTTTTCTGTGGGGCGTAGTCTTGAGCTGTTGTCTGAGGTCCTGGTAAGAAATTTAGTCTATGCCAGTCGCGCTGTGATCGGCAGCTGACAAATTGAGTTGATAAGCTGCCTCACTGTCTGTCATGCTGTAGTCCGTCAGCACCCAGCATACTGTAACTTAGAGGTTTTACTTGTGTGCAAACATCGCACTTCAAGAGAGAATTCATTACAGCAGTTTTATAGCGTTTGCCACAGGTCAGTCTCGTTAGACATAACGAGCCTGTGTAAATGACATAGGCTCGTACTTACTTTTGTAGGATATGTCTCACAGCCAAGATGCTATGACATTGTGCAGCAATTATGCTCGAGTGACTATTGTTTTCGATTCGGAGGATCGGGGGCCGTGAGATGCACGTGAATCAGGGCAGAACTTGAAGGGGTCCTTGTCAAACTCAGTACATCGACATTTTGCTTGATGACACCTAAAATGATACGTTATCGCAATTTGGAACCTAGGCTTGCTGACCCCTGGAAAAGAAGTATCGCAGTCGATAGGGTATAATTTCCAGGAGGCAAATATGTCTGCACAGAAAGTCTTCAGGATACATGACACCGTTATGATCAAGCGTTTAGCCAGGCTGGATGATGTGAAAGAGAGGAGGAGGATAAACTTTATTTCCGCCCACAAAAGTAGCAGATGGTGTGGGGTTATAGCCCCATCAAGTGGCCATGGGCCCGTGGCGTTCGGCAACTTCTAGGGCTCTTGTCACAACCCTAATCTATGTGGCTGGGTCGGAACTGAGCAATGCGGCCTCCCACTGCTCTGGATTCGAGAGCTGCAAACCTCGTGGAGGGGAGTCCCGAGAGCAAGCCCCGAGTATGTGGTTTAGAGTGGCATGTTAGCCACATAGTTGACAGGAAAAGGCGGTGCTTCGGACGGTCGGTTTGAAAACAGCAGTGTGTTAGTTGTTGTATTACCTGGGCTAATAGCATATGCAATGCTTGGAAATTTTCGCGTGCCTAAATCGTCTTCCTGAACACACTGTCTCGAAGATTTTTAATGCTGTTTGGTCCACGCACAAAGCAGCCGACACTAGGCTTTATCACTTTGTTTCTGACACGAGATACGACCAGGTTTACCTCGAATCATCGCAGCCACACTCAGCTGCATACAAATTGCTAGAGATTGTCGTAGTTACTTTTGGCGCCTTATCTTGATTGTTCATTCTCAGTTTTAAACTGGCCGTGGCCGATAGCGGGGGTGATTACGTTCTTCAACGACCACCGCGCACGCTTGCTGCACACGTCGCAGCCAAGTTTGTTAGTTCAGCGCAGTAAACACAGTAAAGAATTTATGTTGGAAGCCTTCAGCTGCCTTCCTGACAGCCGTCACCCCTACGCTACAATACAAACTCCTGGAGTTGTGGAAAAATGCACCGGTAGAAAAACAGACAGAGGCAGGCAGCACACTGCGTCGAGTATTTTCGAGGTAATTCTCCGTACTGACTTTTCCAATTCTGGATCATAATCCCTACACGACAGAGCAATACTATTAAGGGCACTTATCAGGAACCTCCATTTCCATTCTGTGATTAATGGGACAAGAGCTTTAAATGGTTCAGTGCTGTCATATATATTAACCTTAACCACTTCATTTTCCGCGGTAAAGATAAATTTCTGTCTTCTAAAGCGCCAAGAAATCAGTAGTCTTTCGGTAGCAACGCTCCGCTCGTTTGGTGTGATGTATAGGTTTGGGTGCAAGTCACTAACAATATATTTAAACGGTAGAGTAATGGTCGTGTAGTACCCGTGCTGCCATCTGTGAGCAAGCCGGAAAATTGTTTGGATGTGTCCTACTCGCCTTAAGCCGTACATAGAGTATTAAGAAACACACAAGCTGGAGTCGAAAGAAGGCAGAAATGAGAGTTGGCTTATAACGAATCTGGCTCATTCAAGTCCTCAGCGGTCCAATGACACGCTCCTGAGAACGAAGTACACATGCTGTTTTTTTTCTTCTTTAGGTTAAATCTGTTTTGGTATGCCCATTTACATTGATTTTTATTATTTGGCTTCTTGTTTCTTGTTCACTACGTTTTAAATCCCAAAGGGACTCAGGCTATGAGAACGCCGTAGTGGAGGGGTCTGGGTAATTTCGAGCAGCTGGTGTTCTTTAACTTGCACTGATATCGCACAGTACACGGATATGCAGCATCTCGCCTCCATAGAAACGCGACCGCCTTGGCCGGCATCGAAGCCACGTCTTTCGGTTCATCAGCCAAGCACCGTAACCACTGAGCCACCCAGGTGGCTTTATTATTAAGCTGTATTTTCTGCCCACAGATGGAAAAAATACATCAGTTGAAGTTCATTTGTACATCATCAACGTAAAGAGAGTAAGAGGTGGATCCAGGCTGTGCGCTCTTCAGTAAGCTGTTTTTGAGGATGGCAAGTGGGGTACTGAGGACGCCACCTTGAGGAACATGATTCTCCAGTGTGAACTGCTTTTATAAGACATATCTCACACGAACCTTAAAAGTCCGCTCAGACAGGAAACTGAATGGTATTCAGCATATTTCCTGCATTTCCTAGTTAGAACAGGTCAGAGAGAATGCCTAAACGCCAAGTGATATCATATGCATTCCGCCGTTAGAGAAAGAGAGTTTTACAATGCTGTCTACCTTGATAAGCGACACTTACATAAGGCTCAGCCCTGCTTCAATATACTGTGTGCAAACGAAATCATATTTACAGGAACAAGCAGACTTCATCCGGGCTCGGTTAGCGGCAAATGGATTGGTACTGGCTCAAGGGTTTTTCTGGGTTAAGTTTCGTGCACATACAGAGCAGACTTGTAATCTTTGCATCTGAAAGAGGTTTAAACGGGTCCTGTTTTGCACTCGCACCGATGACGCAGATAAAATTCGGAGCTGAAAGAGGTTTAAACAACCCACTTGAGCGCTTATGCGGGGTCATCCAGAGCCACTAGGAATTTTAATAGTTTAAGCGCGACCGGCCTAGCAACTATAGCAAAGGTACAGTCTTTGTCAAAAGTTTAGAGTCCAGGGGGTTTGCTTCTAAGCCTCGCAGTGGGACTCCTGAAACATTCGTGGTAGTCTTACCCATTGGAGGAGGTAGGACCAGAAATCTTCTTACCTTCAGCAAATCGCGCCGTCGTAGGCGTCGTCGGCCTTGAGCGGTGGGTAATATGGTCGGTGTGGTTGGTTTATGGGGTTTAACGTCCCAAAGCTATTCAGGCTTTGAGGGACGCCGTAGTGGAGGGCTCCGGAAATTTCGACCACCTGGGGTTCTTTAACGTGCATTGACATCGCACAGTACACGGGCCTCTAGAATTTCGCCTCCATAGAAATTCAGCCGCCGCGGCCGAGATCGAACCCGCGTCTTTCGGGTCAGCAGCCGAGCACCATAACCACTGAGCCACCGCGGCGGGGTGGTGGGTAATATGGTAGAGAGCGATAATAATAATGTTGGCAGAGTGGAAGTGAAGAGTGAAGTTAAAACGTTGGGAGTTTATTTCAGCTGATCATACACGTTGGGGTAATCACTTATATTTCCTGCGCATAAATTAGCTCGTGATCTAGGAATTGTCACGACATACGACTGGATGCTTCCCGCTAATCCTTATCCTGCATCATCTTCTGTTTGAACACATGCCAGATCTTGCCACTTGTTGTCGGGTAACAGTATATACCAAATATCCAGAAACATTTGATTTTGGAAAAACAAGCCCGGAGAGCTAAGGCGCATGCGTATTACTCATACCGTGGACAATCATTGATTTCAAGGCCCAGAGCTATAACAGGTGTTGTACACCAGTTTCGCGTTTTGCAGAAATACGAATCACAATTTCCTGTTTAAACTCCTCATTAATTAATAAGCTGCACATTGGACCTACACATTATTGCTATGCGTCAGAAAACAAGGCAACATGGATACTGGTACGTAGCGCGTCCAAAAAATAATTCCAGATTTCAGCTTCCACGGCATGTTCCGCCGTCTACACTGAACTAATTAAGGTTTGCTGATGATTCAGTTTCCTTTTTTTACAGTTAATGACATCCGGAATCTCTTAGTGCAGTATATTATTCCTGTGTATCTGTGTGGTGCGTTGTGAAAAATTATTTCATTTTCATTTCTGTTCTAATTAGTTTCCGTTGTACACTGCTCAGAAGTGTGTGTATTGTATTGAGCTGAAATTTTATATAACTATATTTGTTGCGCAACGCACGCTGATGATTTGGCCACTTTCTATTCTTTCCGCTGAAATACTAACCGATATAACCGGGAGTTTGGGAGTTTTGTCAAGCCACAATAGCGACTTTTTTTCTCCTACTCAACCATATACATGAATGAAAAAAATAAACCTTGATGCCTTCCAACATAAAGATATAATGAAATATATAAGAAAAATGAGTGTAAAAAGACAGACTCTGTTGTATAAGGATGTAAACAATAAACTGCACCTAGCGATACCGATCATCGAAGGATTGAAGTCATGTATTTATCAAGAACGCTTTATTAAAGAAATTTCTTGGTACACTCACACTCAACGCACTTTTTCAAGACAGAACTTTATTTTCGCAAAGAAAGATGAAACTACATGCCAACTCTGCAAACAGGTGGTCACCAGAAGCCACATGTTAATTTCACGCATGAAACTCGAGTAAACAAAGAAATCACTTCTCACTATTTTATTATGCGCACTTGCCATTACATCCAAGTTTATTATACTGCACACTAAAAAATTTGCAATACATTTTCATTCTTAACTGGAGCAAAGCTTCTAAGCTAATTTTCGTGCTCTAAAAACCATTAACTTCTTCCCGCCAAGGAGACAGTTCAAACCGCGTTAGGTGCATGATGGCATTAGTTGGCTATGTGGCAGAAGCCCCAACACACCCTAACACGAACTCGGAAGTCAAGTAAATCTTCTAAGTCACATTAGAGTTACATATAACGTGAATAAACTTTTGAGTGAATAACCACCTCAGAAGAGCGTGACAACTGATTGGCGATGGCAATAGTTCCGTATAGCGTGGTGTTTATAGAAAATATGTGCAAGTTTAGTTGTGTTAGGTAGTGTAATACGCGCTCTTCAAACCTCTTGTTTATGCTAGATAAATGTTCAGTTCATTCAAGGAATTCCGTAACGTGCATAAAAAATACGCCTTTGGATCTTTCATAAATGCTGTTGAAGTGTAAAGCCTCTAAATAGTGCAGGCTAGGCTTCTCTTGAAGTCTCAAGTTGTCTCACCACTGCTGCAGGGGGGGGGGGGGGGGGGGGCGACTTCTAGGTAAGTGTGCTAAATAATTCGGTCTTTAACTTCACCCGAACAGCTGTTTGTCAGCAACGGAGGGAATGGCGGAAGATGGGACTTTAGCAAGACATGTATCCCAACAGTTTAGTGTAAGAGAATTCCTTGCTCCGCCAGCTGCAAAACCGTTTCTTTCGAATGACCGGCGACTACTGCGAAGAAACTTGCCACCTTATTGTGAATAACGGCACAAGCGCACCTGTCACACGGTGCGACTGCACTGCTTCGTTCACTTCGTGACGGTCTTCTCGGCTTGAAGAAGTGCGTGGGCGAGCGCTGTTCGGTTAACTTTGGCGGTCTCCGTTTTTGGCAATGAGTCCACGAAAAAGACTCCACAGTAGAGCTGCTTGTGAACGGCGAGGTTACCTGCGCAAACAGGGAGAAGAAATCTGCCTCAAGCTCATAGGATCAGCAGGAGCTTCTAATATCGACTTGAGTCAGCAGTTGACCGTTGATCATGATAATGTATCAATGTATTGTGATAAAGTCAGGCTGTTGATGATGATAATGATTAAGGCTGGTTGCACTAGCGAAAATAGGGCAGGTCGCGAACCGAACGTCCTTCGCGCGTCTTCAACTTCGTCCACCTTCCACACGGTACCCGCGTGCTTCGTGCTCTTCCACGTTGTGACCGCGTGGTGTGCAGCAATTTCTTCTCTCTTTCAGAATTTACTCTCTTAGCATGTTATTTTCCCACATCGAGTTCTGGAAATGTCGCAGCTGGTCAAAGAACAAAACATAAAGAAGGAAAACTTCTATTCTGGTCCGACTCAGTAATCACAATGTTTGTAACTAATGGCCCAGCAAGCAAGATCCATTGTGGTAAGCAGGAATTTTTATGAACGGTAATCTGACTCGCAATATCCCGTCGTTTGTATGGACTGTGAAGATTACACGGATACGATAAGCAAGCTCTTCACGAGAAAGAAAGGCGACAAAGCCCTTCGAATTTAGACTACCCATAATTGGAACAACAGTAATGGACGCACAGACGTTTACATGCCCGTATGAACAGTATTTGCCCTTCTTTCCCTACCGTTGCCTGCTTAGTAGGCCTACGGGGGCCTCGCATCTGACAGTCTTAATGCCATAGGAAACATAAGAGCGTTCTCGCACAGCTTCCACCCTGACTGTTAAATTACGTCCCACATGTCAACACTGCCGGTAATACGGGACACACTACATCCACCGCTATGGACGAGGGGGGCGCAGTTGAATGCTCATTGTTAGGTTACACGCAAACACAAATGCTTTCGAATGTTTAACATTCTACAGCCGCTACCGTAAATCAGTTGCCAGAGCACCGAATGCGAAATTGGGAGGTTGTGAGCACATCGGCGGCATGCGTTGTTTTTTCTTCTTTTGTCTAAATAATTATCTTTCAATGAAATAATAACGACAAGAATAATTTCTCATTGATCAATACCACAGAATAAAAAAAGAGCATTCTCCTCTACTTTTTGCTTTAAGCTGTGGCTGGCACGTCAGTATCAAAATGAGACCCTCATTTTCCTTCCCTTGTCTGGTTTTAATATAGGTATGGCCACATGTGTAAGAGCTAACGGACTGCGAAGCAGTGCATTACGCTCAAACAATTTTAACAAGGCAGCGTTAAACATACCGCCGAGAGGAAAATGCGGCACCGACGTTGTCGGTGACGTCAGCGAAAAACTGCACATCGTGGGAGGTGGCAGTTTAATTATGATTGGTCGCGAGAGGTTGCTCGGGAAGACCATAATAATGCGTAATAATCATAATAAAAATGTAATTATCTAAGCATCTGCCATCAGGTCTCGGATGGGAAAACATGTTAGATGTCTCCGTAGCTATCGCTCAGCGCAAATAAAGGATATACTGGTGGGGAAAACAACTTGCACATTTCTAGTCATATTTTTACGAAGGCATGGTTCGAGTCTGTGTTTGTGCCTGTGTGCATACGGGTATGTGAACACGTCTAGCTTACGAAATACTGAGCATAACAATATCGAAAGAAAGACGCGCTCCCCTCATTTCCTGCATGTCATGTCCCCAGAGGTTAGATCCAGACTAGAGCACGAAGCACTCACGTTTCACAGTGTCCTTGAAGCTCTCGGTGAGTCGCTGGCGGTCGCACCTGGCGCCTTCTTCCGTGAGCACAGCAGCTGCCGCGGGCGCCTCTCCCAGCTCGCTGTGTGGCAGACCCACCACGCACACCTCGGCAATCTCGGCTTTGTGTTCGCGAAGCAGCAGCTCTTCCAGCTCGGTAGGCACCACCTGGTTGGCCATGCACTTTATCATGTGCTTCAGCCGGTCAACGATGTAGAACTTCCCATGCTCGTCATAGTAGCCGCAATCGCCTACAAGAGCCGTATAGATTAGTTTGAGCGGTGTAGGAAAGGGGCAGGGATTTTGAATCATAAGTTCTCAATGTATAATACATGCAGGATTCAGAAATGTGAGCAAGTAGGGAGAGAGAATTAACTTTTCTTGCAAATAAGGAGGCCGGAGAAGATTGTGGGGGGAGCTTCAGTCCAGGACTCGAGTAGATTCCGTCGGAGCTTTGGCGATGGATGCTGAAGCCTCCTGGTCTGCCTCCGAGGGTGCCGCTGGCCATCGTCACCTCCCATTGCTCTATCGTCGCATTGGGCGGCTTTAAGTGGCTGCGTTTAGCTGTGCATGTGCATGTAATGTGTGTGATTGTAAAAATATCACCACAGCAGGGACATGTTTTTCAGTGTAATTTTGGGTGAATGCGGTGTAGGTGGTGCCGCACCTCGGTGCACCAGAGTAGACATCAGGACGCCAAGCGCTCCTGGATGCGCTTCGAAAAGAAGCGCACTGCCACAGCCGTTGACAGAAAATATAACTCTGGTTATCGCCTCTTGTTGGCCCCAAATGTTGAGTTGTGCCTTGTCCTGCGTCGCTGAATGCCAGCAGGTGATCTCCGCCTGCCATACTGAAAGCCTTCTCTTCGCGCCTGCCCTGTATTTGCAACAAAGCCGTTCAAAATGGGGGCACCATTGCGTCTTGAAGTTGATAGCTCTCAGTTATGAATATCGGAAGACACGGCGCGCCAGCCGGTATCAGGCATTAGGCGAAGGTATCCTTCGAACGCAATGTTGTTTTGGGCGTCCTACCTTCAATTTCCTCTATGGCAACACGGCCGTGAAAACCAGGGACCTCTTCGGCCGACTTTGCGCTGTCCCCATTTTCCAGTTGCGCTAGTGTTGCTGCGGACAGGCATGTAAGACTGTTGTCCAAAGTTTGTTTCTTATGCGGTACCGAACACTTCCAAGGGCATCGTGGAGTAGTATGCAGCTTAACCGTGACTAGGCTTGTCGCAGTTCGCCTACGTAAGCTGTGAGGCCGCCTTCCTCCGTACTGAGAGAAATGCCAAGGTGCGGTACTCATTGGCATGAGATATCAGTTCGTCACTGGGTTCGACCACGCCGAGAGCATCATCAATCTGGGATTGAAAGACCCAGTACATCGGACTTGTGTCTCAGAAGTGGAGTCCCCGCGTCGCTAGTTGATCTGCTGACAATGTTCTGCAGCTGGCTTTCACCCTCAACCACTACGATGATGTCGTCTGCAAACAACAGTCATGGGAATGTCCACCTTTGGGCTAGTCCGTCCCATCTAAAGTGGAGCGTGAAGCACACCTTCGAGTTAACACGCGCTCGCTCCAGCCCCACTGTGAACAACATGCATTGGAGTGGCGGAATCAGGCCCCTGTTCAGCCCGCTGCACGTTGTCACTGGCTACGAGGACACGCCGCGAAGGCATGCCACGATAGTGTTATCGGTAGAAAGAAGGAGCAACAGGTCTTTCCACTCGGTGGCTTACATATACCGCATCACCTGATGTGGCACACTGTCGTGTATCTTGGCCACTCCCATGAGACTCTCTACGATGTCTCGGGATTATTTGCAGGCAACCTCGGCGCACTGAATAAATAAAAGAATATTTCAAGACATCGGTTTTGGCGAAAACTGGCTTCCAGCTCACGGAGCTTTGAAATCACCCGGGCCCAAGCGGTCGTCTATTCCTTCAGTGCTAGAGCGAATATGTCGTAGATCCCGCTGGTTAACGCCAAGAGCCTGTATTCGAAGACGATAATGCGTTCCGCTTTCTGTCTCTAAGCAGGTCAATGGCATCGGGTCTCCTGCAATGATCTCGGCGAGCAGGATTGCGAGAATCTCCCGCGCACTCTCACCGAAGCATTTTACAAGCCCCGCAAGGATATTCCCGAGACCTTGGTAGCAATTGCCCGATCCTAATGCCACTCGTGTCACCGTCCATGTTAACCAAACTGCTTTGGTATTTTCTTCTACCGTATGTATTTTCAGCTCTCTTGGCGCCTCGTATCTTTTCAAACATAATTTTGTCAATCACTGCCCATCGTTTTTATTCGTCACAATCGACGTAGTCGTTCAGCGGTTCCTTCACCAGTGGTTTCTAGCCAAGCTGCACCATACTCAGAAGACGCAGCTACACAGACCACTGCACTAGCAGCAGTCGCCCTGCAAATACGTGCCGGTGATGTACGGGCGGTAACAGTGACTACGTCTTAAAAGTGCACTCCTAATTCCTCTGATTCGTATAAAGAGTATAAATATGTACTGACAGTGACATTTTCGCGGCTTGCAGACTTTCGGACAGCGCTCCAATTAGTTTCATAAATAAAGCGGATGGCCATGCCGTTCGCAACGGTTTCGTACCTGACTTCAACCAGCCTTCCTTATCGAAGAGCTCGGCATTCTCTTTTGGTCTCTTGTAGTAGCTCTTCACCATGGATGGGCTCCGGTAGCAAATTTCCCCTTTTTGATGCGGGCCTAGGTTCTGTCCAGTCGCCACATCCACCACCTAGAAATTTATTACAGGTAGCGTCAAGCACTGTGGAGACGAACCATTAAGTTCGACCTGCACAGAAGCCCTTCTTCAGAACAAGAAAAAAATTCCGGCTCCATGGTTCAGAAGTTACAATTTTTACACTGAATTGCATTTGGTATGCACTGTCGGTCCAAGCACCCTGGGGCATATGTATATCTATAAATATATCTCGGCTGCAGCTATAAGATGGAGTCGCTAAGGAGCATCCTGTTAAACATATTTGCTTGCTATTTCGCTGTAAGATATGCATGCACAGAGGAGGTTCATGTTAATTAGGACCATTAGAAAGGTTGCTCGGTAAGGGGCAGAGGCGTCAGACTTCAAGTTGCGCAAGAGAGGGTTATACAGGTAACGATTGTAGCGGCTTTGGCCTGGTGCTGTGTATGGTCTGGATAAAAAAAAAAGCACTCGGTTTGATTTTATCACTACAGTGACCTAGGAAGAATAATCATGAGATGGCGTTGCACCAATGAGCCTGAATGGCAAGCTCACGAATTTGCTTTTAAAACGTGGCGCCGCCAACTGCAAGGCAGGAATAGGTGTACTATCGATAGCAAAACTTTACGGGCTGCGTGTTCTCGGAAAACAGATTTCTCTGACGCTGCCTCACAACCAAATCGCATGAAATTATCACTAGCGGGTGAAGATTACACGTCCCCTTATAGTTTCATGCACTGCATGCAATTAATTTGCGTGAATGCTCAGAATGAATGTTTATCCGCACAGCCGCATCAAATAAGCTTTTGGTGCCAACAATATAGTATTGTTACGAAATTGATTGGTACACGCCTTCCGTTAAAAGCCCTCACGTGCACATTGCTCGAGGAATCTGTGCGGGCATGAAGCCCACAGACGTCACGTCGGCTCAGGTGGGTGCTGGTGCGGCGGACGCCTAGCTTCTGCTTCCTGCTATAGGGCCTTCCGTTACAATATTTTTTTCCAGCTTTGCCCAGAGCACAGGGATGGTCGTGCTGTCGTGGGTTTCTCGCAGGACCCAGTACCTGTTGGTTGCAGGGCGAATAGCACTACGTAATTCTGCGTGCTTTTTTTCTACGGAGCTCTGAATATTGATGGCAGTCCCAGACAATTTGGGTAGGGGAGGCCGGAATCAGGCAGCGACTTGCACATTCCTTCGGTTGGGGCATTGTTGTAAAATTTTGCCTTAATAACGGTGTTAGCACAATCTTAGGATAGGCATTCAAGTTCCACTCAAAGGGAATCGGTTGAAGATTAATTGGGCCATTTCGGATGGGATACTGCAGTAGCGGCTAGCAAGTATTGTTATAAGACCTGCCTTCGTCCGTATGCTGAGCTCAGATAGCTCCGAATTTCAACTGAAAACGTTTCACTTTCAATGTAGGCCCAAGTATTCACCATCGGCTGCTTCAACGATCAGTCAAAACAGTTGACTAGAGCACAAAGGTGGTCCATGCTGGATTATTAATAGCCCCCAATTTAGTACACAGGCCTGGACACTCCTTGTTCTCCCACCCGGATACTACCACCATGATATTCACCACACTTATCTCCACTGCAGAGCAAAGCCTCTTTCAATTCACCTTTGATTAACCTATGGAGTTTTCCAGCTGCGGTGACAACTTCCTACACCCATCCACCCACTTTACTCTCGGCTGCCGCATCTACGTTTTACTCCTCTGAATCCACTCTGTTACCAGCGGGACGATCGGTTATCCACTGTACGCACTGAGTTCTCTGCCCGTATTCATCTCCGTTCGTGTATTAGAGCTTGGATATGCTTAAATGGCACTGCTGCTCTCTTCGTGTCTCTCAACGTTACCCCTCTTTTTCTTCTCTGCTTTAGTCGTAATTTAATTTCCAGCTTTATGGGTTTAATTTCGAGTTTTATGTGTTTAATGTCCCAGAGCTAATGTTGCTCCAAGAGACGCCGTAGTGAAGGGCTCCGGATAATTTCGACCACTTGGGGTTCTTTAACAAGCATCTACATCGCACATTACCCCGACCTCTAGCATTTCGCCTCGATCGAAATGAGACCACCTCGGCCGGGATCGAACTCGCGTCTTGTAGGTCAGCGGCCGAGCACCATAACCATTGCGCCACCCCGGCGGCAATTTAAAGCCTTTCCTCCGCTTCCTAATCTAGGCGTATACGTGAGCAGTCAGGACACAACTTTTGCATAATTTCTTTCCGGATGGATACTGAACGGAGCAATATAAAAACAGGAACGCTGGCTCTGGTGCGACGCACTGCTTTCGGCAGATGCCATTTTGCTACACGAACGCCAACTGCATGTTCGACGCTCAGTCTTGCGCTGTACTCTCGCCCTCTGTTCCGCTTCGCTCACCATTGCAATGGTGGCGGCAAAAAGTGCTCTTTTTAGGTAAAGTTACTGCGAGTACGGGCCTCATGGGCGGGGTCCGCAGTCAATGATTCCGAGAACTGCTGCTGTCCTGAGAGTCCGCATGATGAGCTGTTACTGAGAGCACAGGCTAGAGATAGTACAGAACAGTTTCACATGCGGAAGCAATGGTGTGTGGTATCGGTGGTTTCCGGCAGGGGTGGGGGGGGGGGGGGGGGAAGGCTTTAGGCGCTCCCACATAGAGTGGGTTGGACGCCTTTGCATGACGGGCAGTGCGAGGGGTATTGCCATTTTAAGAAGGTGCGCTTGTGGTGAAGATTCGTAAATGAATCCGTCTGGAGCCATTGACGAGAGTGTTTGCATGCTCTGCCCCTTTCGTTGCCGACCTTGGAGCGGTGACATCTTATACACTGATGCGCCACCTGCGGACACTGACGCGAAACGAAATATTGCGGCGACCAGCGGCGCAGTAGACACAGGCGACGCTCCTGTGCAGCACTACGAAGGTAACAACAGCAACACATGTCACGCGCATCCAAGCGCTTGCACAAAACGGGGAGAAAGCGTCTGGCAGCATAGGTCCCGAAACAAACAGAGCGGTGTCGTGGTGAGAGCGCTCAATAAGAGCCAACTCTGCGTCGAGGAACCGTTCCAAAGGCGATCTGAGTGCCACCGCTCAGATTTGTGCAGCACTTCCTGGAGTACAGAGTCGATCACACTTGTCTATACTCCGTTTCATACATCAGGTGCAACGCTGTCAAAGCTAGCGCTCTTTTTTGCGCAGCCTGCATCCGTGACAGAAAATAGTGCGTTGCTTGTGGTGAGCGAAAAATAACAAATGCATTGCCCACAGGCTTCGTGGAACTACATTTGTCATCAGCGTGACAAAAACCGATGATATTGCGAAGGAATCGGTCGAGATCTGTGATTTTGTATTTTGCGTGTGTCGTCTTTTTCCATTTCACGTTTTCGCTGTCCCCGCTGGCCGCCGTGTTTACTCTTTCTGTCCGCCTCCCTTTTACTTTTGAGAAAATGGCGTCCAGCTCAGCGGCGTGACGACAATTTGGACCAATCTGAAACGCGGACAAATACGCCTTGCTCGTCAGTAAATTGGTTTTTGAGGAAAGGAAATGTATCTGTCATATCTCGGTGGACACCTAAACCTCGCCGTAACGGGAAGGGAGGAAGATGGAGCGACGCGTTAGACCGCACGGCCACAAAACAGCGCGGAGGGATACACCTCTCTTTATTTTTTTCTGCGGACTACTTCCGTAGCCTTCACCGCGTTGCAAATGATGTATGAAACGGAGTATAGAGTGCTCGGACGGGGTGCTGCGGAGCGGATGAGCTGAAATCTTTTCGCAGCTGCTTTGCTAGCGGTAAGGCGCTCGTGCATGCCTGCGCGTTCACGTCTCTATTCAGCTGCTCTCCAGCGCAAACACTATCAGTGAGAGTCAATACTTGCTTCATAGTTTCTCTTCATTCCCCCTGAACTGCACCTTTCCAGCTCTCTAGACATGTGTGATCGACTCTGTACCAAGTTCCTTCGGTGCAGCAAAATTGATTCTCTCTAATCGGTCATTCTTAATCTTCTCTCTTTTAGTCCGAAGGATCGAACATGCTTTCACTATTTGTTCTAAGTAGATGTATGTCTATACCACTTCCACTCCCTGGCTACCTATCGTAAACTGCTCTATCCCTCCCACGCGGTTATGACTAGGTACTTTGGGATACTACGCACCACAAAAACCTCAAACCAATGTAGCTCAAAAAGTCCGATTCAAAATGTGCAGAGTCTTAGGTGAGGTTTACCTCTTCCTTACGTTTTTCTATGGAATGTCACTAGTTCACTAGTGCTCATTTGCGGGGGCTTATTTTGTACTGCGATATAGAAGTTCGTTTCTTCACCATCCTCAGACTTCCCCTCTTGGAATTAACATTTAGTGTTCTCCTTGACGTACCTTGACCTCAACCATCGTAGCGGGTGCGCCCACGTCACCTCCGCTGTGCGCCTTTCCGGTGTTTGGCTGACTAAGCATGACCCCGCAAGACTCGGTCATGGCGTACACGTTCTGCAATCTCTCGATGCCAACGAAGGCCTTGTAAGCTGACTCGGCCACGGAAGCTGAGAGCACGCTGCCAGTCACGCCAATGGCGCGAATGCTGGGTAGGCCGCTTCCTGTGCGCTGCATCTCTCGCAGCAGGGCTTGCAGCTGGGACGGGAAAAATAGTGCTGCTGTCGCCTGCGTAAAAGGGAGACACGCATGGACAGCCGGGCTGTGATTCGGCTAGCAATGAAAATAACACTTCTGCTGGCACATGATGCAGCACGCGCCCCAGACTTTGGCCCCGCCGCGGTGGCTCGTGGTTACGGCGCTCGGCTGCTGACCCGAAAGACGCGGGTTCGATCCCGGCTGCGGCGGCTGAATTTCGATGAAGGCAAATTCTAGAAGCCCGTGTACTGCGCGATGTCAGTGCAAGTTAAAGAACCCCAGGTGGTCGAAATTTCCGGAGCCCTTCACTAAGGCGTCCCTCATAGCCTGAGTCGCTTTGGGACTTTAAACCCCAATAAACCAATAATTCTTTTATTGGTTGCGTTCAAGTGTTATGTCTTTTTGCGTTATGTGCTTCATTTGCTGCGTTGATGTGTTGAAATCCCAGACTGAGTTCCAGCATTTTTCTGTCGGCGTTTCTTTGTACCCCAGTTAACGTTCATTTCTATTCACGTGGATATAGACCCTCAACATAATTTGTTTTCTTGCCCTCCCGACCGACTGCTCAAGGACGTTTTATTTATCTCTTGTAGTTGTAATAAGGCGCCTTCTTCCTGTGCAGATTGCTCTGATCCTGTGCCTGACGAAGGTCGTCTGTAGTGTTGGAAAATTGCAAAAGTGTCTACAATTTGGGCTGCTGACATTCTGGCATGGCTGCTCTGACGTTTTTCTTAGTGGGCTTGGCTAAGCATCATAGCTCCAAGTTTGTCAGTGCCTATAGAGAAAAAAACTCGCCCCAGTTCCGGACTCATCTGTCCGAGTTGATCTTCAAGCCTTTCAAAGCTAAACATGGGATATCAAGTCAAAAACTGGTTGGCCGTTGTTCCCTCTCGCTAGACCTCAATTCCCTGCTAGCCTTTCCTGATAAAGCAGATCATCTTCTTGAGTAGACATCTGTTGTCGAGAAGCTCCAGTCATCTGTGAGCGAATTAGGAGCTCTCTCAAATACCTATCGTCTAAAAGGAACGATTTTCTGGTTTCGCTAGATCTAAATGTATGAGAAAACAAACACAGCAACACGGAGGTTTCGTCACTGACGCTTAAAGTGCAAGGACGGGGGGCCGAGGTGGAGTCTCTGAAAACTGAATTGAATAATTGGAATAATACTGTCAGCGTTCAAACTTTGACATTGGCGGTCTTTCTTGTGTTCCGAATGACGATTTGCCCGCGGTTCGTGCGGATCTTGTCAAAACGTTCAGCATTAGCGTTTAGACAGTTCAGTTCATTCTACCCACCGCTTTCCTTCTAAAATGAGAAAATTCCAGCCATTTTGGAACTACTTGGCATCTACTTCCATGGAGGAAGCGTGGATGCGTTGCCGTCATGTGGTGAAGGGTCTGCGAAAATATGTAGATGACGATCACAGACTCTACTTGAATGAAAATGTACCAAAACAAAACACTGAAATGTTCTGGCTGTGCAGTAAAAACAGATAAGAAAAACGAAAAAAATCCGGTTTGTTTGTACATAAGGTGAGAACTTGTTCGCAAAACAGGGCGAAAGCCCTTCTCTATACGGCTCGTGTAAATCTTTACAATTATCTGGCGTGCCTAATACAACCATTTTTAGCTCTTAACGGTTCAGATTAAGTCAAGGACAACGCAGGGAGCTATGGAAAGAAAAATGATAGGTGTAACATTAAGAGATCGGAAGCGAGCGGAGTGGGTGAGAGAACAAACGCGCGTTAATGATATCCTAGTTGAAATCCAGAGGAAGAAGTGGGCTTGGGGCATGTAATGCGAAGGCAAGATAACCGCTGGTCCTTAAGGGCAGCGGAGTGGATTCCAAGAGAAGGCAAACGCAGCAGGGGGCGGCAGAAAATTAGGTGGGCGGATGAGATTAAGAAATTTGCGGGAATATTGTGGCCGCGGCTGGCGAAGGACAGGGTTAATGGGAGAGACATGGGAGAGGCCTTTGCCCTGCAGTGGGCGTAGTCAGGCTGATGATGATGATGATAATAATAATAATAATAAAAAACTTTATTCACACCAAAGAAACAATACAAGACGCGGACGCGCCAAAGCCTCAATTGGGCTTGTAGGGCGCCGTCCGGCAGCAGCAACAACCTCTGTTACCAAATCAATTCTTTGTTTTGTGTACATTAAAACATATGCACTAGAGCTGTTCAAGCTCGGCAATAGCATCACGTAACTGTCTGCGAGTGTTCAAGTTGAAAACATTATCAGGCATCTCATTGAATATACATGGGATATAATATGACCTCATAGACATACCAAAATGAGTTCGCGCTGCAGGGACAATATATCGAGAAACTTTTCTTAATGGGATTGGTTTAACGTTGTGGAACCGAAATTCAGAGTTCCAGAAATATCTGAGTACAGTGATTTGTTTGAACACAATGTCAAAGGAAGGCAGACCTGAAGAAAGGAATACACTTTGCTGTTTATGGGGTATTGAATAGATGACACTCTTAGCCATATTCTTGAGAATACGGTTTATCCTATTTTTCCATGTTGCAGAAGATTTGAAGAAACAGCACATGCCATATCTCAGCAGAGAATACCCCAAAGACTGTGCAATTAAACGTCTTATGGCAAATGGCAGGTAGGCCCTTAGAGCATATAGCAAGCATGCGACGCCTCTAAGCTTCTTACTGAGGTGTGCCATGTGCGTGTTCCAGGATAAATCACTGTCAAAGTAAATGCCAAGGTATTTCACGGACGGAACACATGTAATGGGGTAGCAAGAACATGCAGTGCAACTGGAGCTGTGCAAAAAAACCGCAGCGTTTTTCGGGATTGGCTTGTGTGCATTTCTAAAGCACACTAGATGAGTTTTTTGGGGGTTTATATCAATCAGGTTACATTGAAACCAATCATATAGATTAGTAGCGTCCTGTTGAAGTTGACGGAGTGCGCAAGAAAAATCTGTATTAGATGAGATGAGGAGGGTGTCATCTGCATATTGATAAATCTGTGATGAAGTTATAATGCTGGGGAGGTCATTAACATAGAGATTAAATAAGACGGGTGATAAGATGGAACCCTGGGGAACACCACTATATAAGTCTATAATTCTGCTTTGCACAGGTCCAAGTTCCACCATCTGAGATCGCTGAGACACATAATTTCTTAGTAACATTTGAAAAGGACCACGAAAACCATAGCAAAACAACTTTTCACAGAGAATATCATGGTGGACAGTATTAAATGCCTTCCTGACATCAAGAAAGAGACCAAATGCCACTTCATTTTGATCAAAACTAGAATGAACGGAATCCGACATTTTTTCTAATAACGTTCGGGTACCAGAACCAGCAGCAAATCCGTATTGATGTGGGCTAAGCACGTTATGCCTCAGCAAAAATGCTGACATTGTACATAAGACGTGTTTTTCTAAAATTTGTGATATACACGACACGATAGATATTGGGCGATAATTCGAGATATCATTTCTTTTGCCACCCTTGTAAAGTGTGATGATTGCTCACACCTGTGTTCTAATCATTTTTATTCCTGATGCATGTGTACGAAAGCTTTAGCTGATTTTCGGACGCATGATCGTCATTTTTCTGATTCCTCACAACTTCAGGTTTTTCTTACCTTGTACTTATCGACGGCATTAATGATTTCAAGCGGTCCAATCGTGGCCGGCGCTACAGCAAACACGGCGCCGCCCAGCATGTATATAAAGGAATAGAGCATCCCGGCCTGATGCATAATTGGGTTGTGACCCAGCAGCACGTCGGTTTCTCCCCAGGGCATATGCAACCTGCACAGAAGCATGCAACACTGTATGAAATCCGACAGAATATTCTCACTCAATTTTAAGGCGGAAGCCTTTAATGCCTCATCGTTGTAAGCAGGAGCTGTCGACAGAAATGTCACGCTTTTCAATTGGTCGAATTGGTCATGACGTCACAGTGCGCGAATTTCAAACGGGGCCAATTGTACTCTGGCTAGTAACCATGCAACCAATTAAAGGGATCGTATAGTGATGCTCCAAGTAAGTTTGACTGAGTTTAGTTAATAGCTTACTTAACCAATTAGTCTAATTAACCTTTCTAGTCAGACCAGGTAAATAAATAAAACCAAGTAAGAAATTGGCCGAGCTTGGGAATCGAATCCCCGTCTCCAGAGTGCGAGTCGAGCACGCTACCACGCCGCCATGCCAGCTCAATGGTTCGGAATGAACAAAGGTGCGTCTAGTGAATACGCGTGTGTCTTCGTTCGCTCCCATCTTCCTCCCTTCCTGTTACGGCGAGGTTTAGGTGTCTACCGAGATATGAGAGACAAATACATTTCCTTTCCTCAAAAACCAATTTACCGACGAACAAGGCGTATTTGTCCGCGTTTCGGATTGGTCCAAATTGTCGTGACGTCACCGCGCGCGAATTTTGACAGGTGTTCACCGAAATATGTGAGACAGTTAGTGCGCAACTTCCTTACCTCAAATACAATTTTCGACTAGTGTCTACTGAGATATGTGAGACAGTTAATGCCTAGTTTCCTTTCCTCAAATACAATTTTAATTTTCTTCATTACGGCCCCACTTTCTTCTTTCACTCACACTTCCTCCCTTCCTGTGCGGTGCGGCTCAGGTGTCCACCGAGATGACAAAGAATTACAGCCCCATTTCCTTTCCTCAAAAACCGTTGCGTTCAAAGGGCAACGCATCGCGCCGAACGGTTGGTGGCGTTCCTTGGACCGTGGCAGCGCTACAACACGCTGTCGCGTCCCACTCTTAAAGGCGAGGCTTAAGCGTCATTGATTGGCAGTTAATTAATTCACCAACAAAATGGGCAGTGTACAATCGCGTAGCAGAATGCAGCACTCAGGCTTTCGCCTTTCGCCACTTTAGCCGCTAAATTTCCTCGTAAACGTAACGATGAACTGATGCGTATAAGGATTCCTGTTTGGTGGTTTATGCCCCGAGGCTAAGCAAGGAAAATGAGATCGGCTCTTGAATTTTTTGAACATCTAGTGCTTTTTAACGTGCGCACTCATTGCAGAACCTTCTGGCGTTCTCTCGTTTTGTCTGTATCGGTGTGCTATCGCCGCGGGCGCTCCATGAATCCGAGCACATCCCCGATATACAAGGTGTTTAAAATCATTGAAACCATCTTTCTTTAAAAAGCCGCTAAAGATACTTCGGTGCGGTGTCCGAAGTTTCATTTTACGCAATGGGAACACTATTTAAGTAATAAATTACAATAAAGAAAGCACTTAAATATAACTGACATTAGCTTTCTTTTTTCTCTTAGGTTCAAGGCGTGAGGCTATAGCGTGAAATTGAAGCCCGACAAAATCGAAGGTGAATGCAGTTTCAGAGATTTCAGAATAGCTATGATGCTTCAGAGATAAAGAACCTGAAAAAAAAAAAACGCTTTTCAGATCTCTTTAGGTTGCCTTTCCCACGTTGCATATTGATGGGCGTTCCTTAAATCAAATGCACCTGCAGTTTACTGCTTTCAGAACGTACAGGATGTTGACACAGTCGTCGCGGCGATATCAGTGCAGCCATGCCATTTTATTAGCATGCAACGCTGGAAAGCCAACTTACGAGGTGCCAAATGCGTATTTTCTACGTTCTATATCTCGAAGCAAGATGCTCATTCAGAAATTTATAAATTTGGTTCCCCTACTACGCAGAAGGCCTTCAATTTATGAACATAATCTTGTGTCCTAAAGCGAATGCTTAGAGTTGATCAATTTATTTTAATTAATTACTTATGTTTTTGATGCCCTCTAGCATATAATTAATGTCTAGCATGCCATACAATCAGCCTGTACAGACCGCAGAGACCTATCTTTCAAGGCATTCAAAAGAAAAATATACATTGAAAAATTTGACACACCTTGTATATTGCATTTGGATATTTCAACGCGCGCAGCGCTGAGGATTTTTTGGGGGGTACACGGCAGCACTATCAGGATGCGGAACACTACTCCGTTCCCCAGCTACATTGTGCAGGTGAGGGAATTATTTGGTAAATGTGTCCGCTCAAGTTACCCCTTTTTGCCGTTATGACGTCCTCGCAGCAGTTGTCTTGAATCATTGCTGCTTTGCGCAAGTTGTTGCCACTAAGAGGAGATAATGAAACAAACCCAGGCCCGGATTTAAGCAAAATTGTCCGAGAACCTAACGATATCGCTATCGACATACAAGATATAAAGGTGATACGGCTCGTCGAAATAGGCAAGATGTTTGATGCCCTGTAACAGGTAGAAAACATTGTCGCCAAAGCTGACTTTCTCGCATAGACCATGGGATTGAAAGCATGGAAGGAGGAATCGGCGATCTAGAAAACCCTATCTGGAAGTCAAATTTAATTATGTATGGACGTTCGTCGTACTGCGTTTTAGGTGATGTAATACGTGCGTGTGTGTGTGGGGTGGTGGTGTCATACTTTCGAAAACAAAATAGACTCATCCCTGAAACAAATTCTGTTCGCAAGCCGGAACCAAATGCGTACATCTTGCGTCCATGACATGCTTTCATTTATAATGTTTTATCGTCCCAAAGCGACTGAGGCTATTACGAACGCCATATTGGAGCGCACGGGAAATTTCGACCACCTGCGGCTCTTTACCGTGCGCTTACATCGCACAGTACACGGGCCACAAGGATTTCGCC